>NW_028252024.1:0-220099 GCF_964263255.1 Lissotriton vulgaris | reverse complement strand
CCCTACGGGAGAGACAGGCCTTGCATTAGTGAAAAATGAATTGAAGACTTTTTCACTACCAGGACATGTAAAACATAAAAGCACATGTCCTATGTTTTAAATACACTGTAACCGAAATGAAATAGATTCCCTTGACCCAATCATTCAAATATCCATATACAGTAGTTGACAATACAATAAAATATTGAATACTATGTTCAATGTGTATATTACAAAAACGTTTTATTAAAAAAATGTATATTCACATAATATTCCAGAAAGATTAAAACCACATGTAGCATCAAAATTATAACACAATAAAAAGTTTAGTTTTTTCTTAAACATACAGTACATGTCAACCAGGGGGGAATTCATTAGTTTACAATTATGACCAACATAGTAGAGACAAACACATATGTAAGACACAGCCCTTTGTAATTTACAAATGCACACCACATTGGACTCAAGAACACGTCTGGTAATACATTGATTCAAACAGTATTTAACCCGTCTATGTTGGTCCTTGGATTGTGCCTTCAAAAGCGTTGACGCGTTTTGATGGCTTCAAGCTAAACATACATCTTTATCAAGACACAGTGGTTTTGTCTCTCTCTTATGACACTCCTATTTCCTCTTCCCTACATGAAACAAATATATACAATCATTGATCAGAATGATACATCCGTTGTCTTATTTCAACAATTTTGTAACATACTCTCGTAATATACTTGCACCTTCCCGGACCTGTAATACAGCGGTGCCCCGCCTTTTTTTGTTTGGCATACACCTGGGGGTCCCCCCTCCAGTAGTTAAATGTATGTGGGTCTAACCCTCCCTCAGGGTTCCAAATGCCCGACTTATCATGTTGTCATTGTTTGAAATAGCCCACCTCTTACTCTCTATTTGTTATGGAACATACAGTCCCCTCTAAACCTCCAAAGCCTATCAGTTGTAACATGTACCTTAATTTGAGGGACTTTATTCATTTAAAAGTTTATCACTCGTTTTTCTCCTACTATGTTCAACCGTTCCTATTCAGAGACAAATAGAACACAGATAACATCTTTATCAGTGGGGATCATTTTGATTGACTGTTTTTAAATTCCGCGCCTCCTCACTTCTAGATTTAACATGAGTCCCCCATCTTATGGGCAAGCGTTACGCTTTCTCACCTTGATTTATGATGAATTAAAGGCATTGCTCGTAACTCTAATTTTGTGCATTTACAGAGTCGTCTCTCTGACAGTACGTTGGTTCGACGTTCCTTTTGTTTAAAATGCTCCGCCCATCACGGGTCTAAAAGAGATACACACTATCTTATTGTCTGCCTTGTTTTGAGATGGTGCTACATATCACTTTTCTTATATAGCCACAATATTATTTCCTATTTTTTTACCTTATTTCCATTTTTGGTGATAGCCCCCGTTTCTAATTTGTGGGAGTTGTTTTTATATACCGCAGCACCGCGAGGCTTATATGGCTCTTCTTTCACGTGCAGCTTAAAATGGAATAAAGAACAAAAAGATATTTTTAAAAAATGACACACGTTCGTTTTATCTTAGAGTTCTATGACCTAGACCCCACCCTGCAGGCTAGCATTTCCCACCATACCTATAGTTCAACAGTATTTCACCGAGGGTACGAGTGTCGGGTTCAATGATGTTTATCACTATCCCGACTGCCTCTATTTAGCTTATGTCTAATACTTCCTAATTGGTCTCAATCATTACGTGACTCGGGTCTTCCTGCCGTTTCTCCAGGCCCGATTGTGATTGGTTAATCAAGTCACCTGGTTAAGCCTATTTTTAGGTCTCGTAGAACCAATGCGCATGCGTTATTCTTCAAGAGTATTGTAGGCAAAACAAACACTTGAAACCAGTGAGGATTGTCCCCGATGCATGTGAGGTACTCAACTGCGACACTTCCCCAGCGCGTGCTTGGCCTCACTTCTCAATCACACCCCATATGGTGTTCCCTCCCACTCGCTCGCACATCAAAGGCTGCTGCTCCCCCTCCAATGTGCTCCTGCCCGCCCCCCCACAGCAATGCCAAAAGCTTGGTTCTGTGACTTGTTTTGTTTGTGCGTGCTTTCTATGTTCTGTTTTATCTCTCTGTCTTTGCCGGCCTTTTTTCCTCTTTTACATCTTCTCAGGTTCTTTTTCTTTTCTTGGCCGTTCTCTCTCCATTTAGAGTATTCATTATTCTCTGATTGCCTCGGTTGTTCCTCCCGCAGCCTTTCCTTATCTCAACCCATCTTTCGTTGCATGACAGCTCCTCCCTGTTTCTTGCTCCCAAGTATAGCGCCGCGAGGGGCGAGCAGTGTGTTCTACTTCAGTGTATACACTCACTCATTCCCTCGCGCCCAGGCTCCCTCACCCCTCCTTAACTCCCCGGACCACCCCCCCACTCTTCACACTCCCCCTCTCGCTCTGCGGTAATAAGTGCTCTGATGAGCTCTCTGCCCCTCCAGAACACACAACGAGAGCCGCCTCCGGAGATCTTGTTCAGACAGGAGCTGAGGCTGCAGCACAGACTCAAGGGCAGGGACAGGGGAGAGTGTACACAGCTGGAGTCAGACGAGCTGCACCACCCCACAGCGGGGGCTCCTGCATCACCATCCACATACCTTCCCAGCCATCACCACTGTGTTCTTCAGCCTTCAAATGTTGGTAAAATTATGGGGATTTATAAAATACGGCAGCTGGTGCCACTCTCTCACTATCACTCTCTCACTTCTGCATTAATTCTCCCCTTCTTCTACACATACAGTTGCACACCGCTACCTCTTCCTTTTTGTCCATGTGGGCGCCCAATCTGTGTATCAGCCTTCCAATGTCTATAAATATTTCACTTTAGCCCAAACAAAGTTCTGGCGTACAGAAAATAATCACTTTCCCCTATAGGCAATGCATTTTTTAATGCTGCGCCAGGTACTGCCCCATCGCAAGTGTATCTTTTTAAAATGTTTTACTCATCTGCTTTCCGGCACATTCTGTAATTTCATTCTTCCTTATCATTCTTCAGTTTCCCTCATCTCTCTGTCTTTTTGTCTCATTACGGCCCTCAAAATCTCACTCGCCTCTCATTGTGGATCACCTTTAACTCCCTCTTTCTCTCTCCATTTATCGTGATAATTCTGTTTTCTCGTTTTCTCCATCTGTTTATCTTTCATTTTTCTGTGCGTTTATCTTTAATTCCTCCTTTTTTGTCAGTTTCGGCCTTTTTCGCTCTTTTCTTTGCTTTTATTATAAAATAATCCATTTCAGTTTATCGTAGTATCCTTCTATTTATTTTTTTTCAGCAGGGGGAATTGTTCGAAGTGCACACCGCGCCAGTTAAGTGTGCAGACGAAAGGTTTTAGTGGATAGGTGAATGTATGGGTAGGTCAAACCTAGTCTAGCACTCTTGGCCTTTCAACCCGAGCCACGCTGCACCTCTACCCCCTTCTGCCCTCCTGCTCTCCGGACCTCCCGGGCCTTGATTGTTCCTGTATATGCTTCTTCTTTCAGTTTTTCTTCTGTTCGCCCCTCCCCTACTGTATTCTTCCGTGGCTTCACATTCCTTCCCTTTGCGTCACTCTTTGTTCATGTTCTGCCCCCTCTCTACCTCCCTCTTGTTTTCCTCACAAGGTTGAAGGCAATCTGCTTTCCCGCTCCCCTGGTGATTATGGCTTTTCTCGCTCGCTAATGCGTTTTTTCTCCTCCCAACCTTCCTTTGATGTTCGCCAATCGTAGCGTCTGCCTGTTGCCTCTCCGTCCTTCACAGCCCCTCTCTGTCATGGAAGCCCAAATTTGGGGACTACATCTTCAAAACAAGCCTGTTCATGTTGACACTTGCAAATTGAATCCTTTCTTTCTTACCTTTCATCCTTTCTTTGCTTCTTTTCTTTCCTTCCTTTCCATCCTTCCTTTCCTTCCTTCCTTTTCATCCTTTCTTGCCTTCCTTTACTTTATTCCATGCCTTCCTTCCTTTCCTCCCTCCCTTTAATTCCTTTCTTTCTTTCCTTCCTCCCTTCTTCCTTCTTTCTTTCGTTCTTTCGTTCTTTCTTTCTTTCTTTCTTTTTTTCTTTCTTTCTTTCTTTCTTTCTTTCTTTCTTTCTTTCTTTCTTTCTTTCTTTCTTTCTTTCTTTCTTTCTTCCCTTCCCTTCCACATTATCACTCAGCACCACCACAGCATCACTCAGCACCACTCAGCACCACCACAGCACCACTCAGCGCCACTCCAGCATCACTCAGCACCACCACATCATCACTCAGTGCTTTCCCAGCATCACTCAGCACCACCAGAGCACCACCACAGCATCACTCAGTGCCATCCCAGCATCACTCAGCACCACCACAGCACCACTCAGCACCACCACAGGACCACTCAGCCCCACCACAGCATCACTCAGCACCACCACGGCACCACTCAGCACCACCCCAGCATCACTCAGCACCACCACAGCACCACTCAGCACCACCACAGCACCACTCAGCACCACCACATTACCACTCAGCACCACCACAGCATCACTCAGCACCACCACAGCACCACTCAGCACCACCACAGCATCACTCAGCACCCTCACACCACCACTCAGCACAACCACAGCATCACTCAGCAACACCACAGCACCACTCAGCACCACCACAGCACCACTCACCACCACCACAGCATCACTCAGCACCACCAAACCACCACCACAGCACCACTCAGCGCCACCACAGCAACTCTCAGGACCACCACATTATCACTCAGCACCACCACATTATCACTCAGCACCATCACAGCACCACTCAGCACCACCACAGCATCACTCAGCACCACCACAGCACCACTCAGCACCACCACAGCATCACTCAGCACCACCACAGCACCACTCAGCACCACCACAGCATCACTCAGCACCATCCAGCATCACTCAGCACAACCACAGCATCACTCAGCAACACCACAGCATCACTCAGAACCACCAAACCACCACCACAGCACCACTCAGCGCCACCACAGCACCACTCAGCACCACTCAGCACCACTCACCACCACCACAGCATCACTCAGAACCACCAAACCACCACCACAGCACCACTCAGCGCCACCACAGCACCACTCAGCACCACTCAGCACCACCACATTATCACTCAGCACCACCACATTATCACTCAGCACCACCACAACACCACTCAGCATCACCACAGCATCACTCAGCACCACCACAGCACCACTCAGCACAACAACAGCACCGCTCAGCACCACTCGACACCACCACAGCATCACTCAGCAACACCACAGCACCACTCAGCACCACCACAGCACCACTCAGCACCACCACAGCACCACTCAGCACAAGCCCAGCATCACTCAGCACCACCCAGCATCACCACATCATCACTCTGTGCTACCCCAGAATTACTCAACACAACAACATTATCAATCAGCAGCACCACACAACCACAGCATCACTCTACACCACCACAGCATCACACAGCACCACCACAGCATCACTCTGCACCACCACAGGACCACTCAGCACAAACACAGCATCAGTCAGCACCACTACAACACAACTCAGCACCATCACAAAGCACTCAGCACCACCAAAGCACCACCACAGCACCACCACTGCATCACTCATAACCACCACAGTTTCCCTCAGCACAACAACATCATCACTCAGCACCACCTCAGCACCACTCAGCACCACCACAGCATCACTGAGCACCACCACAGCACCACTTAAAACCACCACAGCACCACTCAGCACCACCCAGCATCACCACATCATCACTCTGCGCTACCCCAGATTCACTCTGCACAACAACATTATCAATCAGCACCAGCACATTATCAATAATCACCACCACAGCACCACTCAGAACAACCACAGCATCACTCTGCACCACCACAGCATCACACAGCAGCACCATAGCATCATTCTGCACCACCAGTGGAGTAGTGTGGCTCACTGGTTAGAGGCCGCAGGCCCAAGAGCAGAAATCGACCTGGGACCAGGGTTCAATTCCTAACGCGGCAAGGTCGTGGACCTTGGTCAGCAGACTCGATAATTCTCTCTCCGGTGCTTACTCTAATCAGGGGTTCCACGCGGCAACTCTGGGCATTAGCTTGCCTAATCTCCACAACGGCCCCACCAATTCCGGGGATGCCTGGCTCCACCTTGGGGACTCCCAGCAAGGGACCATCCCACAGGGAAAGCCAGGACGGGTTCCCTAGAGTTATACAGCACCAGGAGACCTATGGACGGGTAGCAGTGCGCTTTACAAGCTCAAAAACATTAACAACATTTACATTTACACCGCAGCACCACTCAGCACAAACACAGCATCAGTCAGCACAACCACAGCACAACTCAGCACCACCACAAAAGCACTCAACACCACCACAGCACCACAAAGCACCACCACTGCATCACTCATGACCACCACAGAATCACTCAGCACAACCACAGCACCACCCAGCACCACCACAGCAACACTCAGCACCACCACAGCACCACTCAGCACCACCACAGCACCACTCAGCACAACCACAGCACCACCACTGCATCACTCATGACCACCAGAGCTTCACTCACCACAACAACAGCATCACTCAGCACCACCACAGCACCACTCAGCACCACCACAGCATCATTCAGCTCCACCATAGCACCACTCAGAACCATCACAGCACCACTCAGCACCACCAGAGCACCACTCAGCACAAGCCCAGCATCACTCAACACCACCCAGCACCACCACAGCAACACTCACCACCACCACATTATCACTCAGCACCACCACAGCATCACTTAGCACCACCACAGGACCACTGAGCACCAACACAACATGAGTCAGCACCACCACAGCACAACTCAGCACCACCACAAAACCACTCAGCACCACCACAGCAACACTCAGCACTTTACCCTCCAACTCCACCCTCCAAATCCACCCTCCAACACCAACTCCACCCTCCACACTCCAAATCCACCATCCAACTCCAGCCTCAAAAAACAAAACCACACAAAAACACCCTCAAAGTCCACCCTCCAAACCCAAATCCACCCTCCAAAATCAACATCAAAATCAACCGTTAAAAACCACTCTCCATGTCCACCCTCAAAATCCACCCTCCAAAGCCAGCATCAAAAACTTCCCTCCAACTCCACTCTCCAACTCCACCCTCCAAATCCACCCTCCAACTCCACCCTCCAACTCCACCCTCCAACTCCACCCTCAAAATCCACCCTCAAACTCCACCCTCCAAATCAACCTTCACTCGATCTATCGCCATACACACTCACTACACTACTACACCGCCCTCTCTCTACCACTATACATCTTTCACTCACTCTACCACCCTCACTCACTCTAACGCCTTCTATAATTTCATGTTCACTTCTCTTCTCCCGTACTTATCTGCTGCTCTCTTCCAGCGCCTCCTTCTTTAAGTCCCAGTTCTCTTCTACGGTGCAAATCTGCTGCAGTCTTCCACCCCAACTCCTTCTTTAACTCACTGTTCTCTTCTGCGGTGCTAATCTGCTGCCTCTTCCACCCACCTCCTTCTCTAACTCCCTGTTCTCTTTTTTCTCCCGCTGCTCATCTGCTGCTCTCTTCCACCACACCTCCTTTCAGCCCTGATCTCATCTCCTCTCCTATAATATTCTGATGCTCTATTTCACTACCTCCTTCTCTAACTCCCTGTTCTCTTCTCCTGTGCTGAACTAATATTCTCTTCCACCTGCATCATTCTTTAACTCCATGTTACCTTCTCCTGTGCTTACCTGCTGCTCTTGTCCACTCCAACTCCTTCTTTAACTCCGTTCGCTTCTCTTCTCCTATGCTAATCTGCTGTTCTTTTTCAACATGCCTCCTTCTCTAAATCCCTGTTCTCTTTTCATGTGCAACAATTAAGTTCTCTTCCACCCGCTTCCTTCCTTAACTCCCGGTTCTATTCACCTTTGCTGATCTGCTGCTCTCTTCTACCCACCTCCTTCTTTAACTCAGTTTTTATATCCTGTACTGATCTGCTGTTCCCTTACACAAACTCATTCTCTAACTCCCAGATCTTTTCTCCCATGCTGATCTGCTGTTCTCTGCCTGCCGCAGCATTCTCTAACTCCCTGTTTGCTTCTCTTGTGATATGTTCCTCTATTCCAACCACCTCCTTCTACAACTCCCTGTTCTATTTACTTCTCATATACTGATCTGCTGCTCTCTTACACCCCACATCATTCTTTAACTCCCTGTTCTCTTTTGCTGTGCTGATCTGCTGCTCTATTCCACCCACCTCCTTCTTAAACTTCCGGGTCTATTGTCCTGGGCTGATCTGCTGCTCTATTCCACCAGCATTCTTCAATACCTCCCTGTTGTCTTCTCTTATCCTGTGCTGATCTGCTGCCTCTTCAACCCACCTGCTTCTCTAACTCCCTGTTCACGTCTTTTCTCTCTCTGCTCAGCTGCTACTATCATCCACCCCACCTCCTTCTTTAACTCCATGGTCTCTTATCTTCTCCTGTGCTGAACTGCTGTGCTATAAAACCCGCATACCTCTTTAACTACATGTTACCTTCTCCAGTGCTGACCTGCTGCTCTCGGACAACCAACATCCTTCTTTCACTGTGTTCACTTTTCTTTACCTGTGATAATCTGCTGTTCTCTTTCAACCCGCATCCTTCTCTAACTCCCTGTTCTCTTCACCTGTGCTAATATGTTGTTCTCTTACACCCACTTCCTTCCTTAAGTCTTTGATTGCTTCACCTGTACTTTTCTGCTGCTCTCTTCCACCCGCCTCCTTCTTTAAATCTGTTTTCTTATCCTGTACTGATTTGCTGTTACCTTCCACTAACTCATTCTCTAACTCCCAGTTCTCTTCTTCCATGCAGAACTGCTGTTCTATTCCTCCCGCATCATTCTCTAGATCCCTGTTCTCTTCTCATGTGCTGATCTGCTGCTCTATTCCACCCCACCTCCTTCTTTAACTCCCTGTTCTCTTCTCCGGTGCTGATCTGCTGCTCTCTTCTACCGCCTCCTTCTCTAGCTCTCTGTTCTCTTCTCTTCTCCTGTGCCAACCTGCTGTTCTCTTCCACCCACCTCCTTCTTTTGACTTCCTGTTCTCTTCTCCTGTGCTGATCTACTGCTCTCTTCCACCCCACCTCCTTCTTTAACTCCCTGTTCTCTTCTCCCGTGCTGATCTGCTGTTCTCTTCCATCCGCTTCCTTCCTTAACTCCCTGTTCTCTTCTCCTGTGCTGATCTGCTGCTCTCTTCCACCCCACCACCTTCTCTAACTCCCTGTTATCTTCTCCCATGCTGATCTGCTGTTCTCTTCCACAGCCTCCTTCTCTAACTCCCTGTTTTCTTCTCCCGTGCTGTTCTGTTGTTCTCTTCCATCCACCTCTTGCTCTAGCTCTCTGTTCTCTTCTCCTCTGCTGATCTGCTGCTCTCTTCCACCCGCCTCCTTCTTTAACTCCCTGTTCTCTTCTGCTGTGCTGATCTGCTGCTCTCTTCCACATACATCCTTCTCTAACCGCACACACTCATACATACAACCACACACACACAACCACACACACAAACCCACACCCACTAACCACACACACCCACAACCACGTACACAAAACCACACCCACAACCACACACACACACACAACAGCACACACACATCTATTGCCCTCACTCTACCTCCCTCACTCTATCTATGTCGCCCTCACTTTATCGCCCTCACTATATCTATCTATCGCCCCTCACTCTATCTATCTATTGCCCTCACTCTATCTATCCCCCTCACTCTAGGTATCTCTCTATCTATCACCCTCACTCTATCTATCGCCCTCACTCTATTTATCTATCATCCTCTATCTATCTATCTATCTATCTATCTATCTATCTATCTATCTATCTATCTACTATCTATCTATCTATCTATCTATCTATCTATCTATCTATCTATCTATCTATCTATCTATCTATCTATCTATCTATCTATCTATCTATCTATCTATCTATCTATCTATCTATCTATCTATCTATCTATCTCTCTATCTATCTACCTCTCTATCTCTCTATCTATCTATCTATCTATCTATCTATCTATCTATCTATCTATCTATCTATCTATCTATCTATCTATCTATCTATCTATCTATCGATCTCACTATATCTATCTAACTATCGCCCTCAGTCTACCTGTCGCCCTCACTCTATCAATTTATCTATTGCCCTCACTCTCTATCTATCTATCAGCCTCACTCTATGTATCTATCTATCTATCGCCCTCACTCTATCTACCGCTCTCTATCTATCGCTCTCACTCTATCTATCTATCTAGCTATCTATCGCTCTCTATCTATCTATCGCCCTCACTCTATCTGTCTATCTACCGCCCTCACTCTATCGATCGCCCTCACTCTGTCTATCTATCGCCCTCACTCTATTTATCTATCTATCTGTCACCCTCACTCTATCTATGGCCCTCCCTCTAACTATCTATCGCCTTCACTCTATCTATCGCACCACCACAGCATTAATTGTTGCCACCACAACATCACTCAGCGCCACCCCAGCATCAATCTGTACAACCATTCAACAACAACTGGTTCAAATATGTTCTCTCAATGTTTCAAGCTTTATTACAAATGTCACAAAAAGTGGTTAATATTTCACTTCTGTTCTTGGATTTTTGTCACAATAAAATACACTGAACATAATCTTCACAAAAGTTAATTACAAAAGTTTAAGCTATTGCTATTATAAATTACAATAATTTTTATTTAAGTATTATTAATTAAAAAAAGTAAAAGCCAATGTTATTTGTAATATCAATACATCTAAGTGACGTAAATACAAAACATGTTGCATCAAAAATGCCATAGGTGTCACATTTGCAAAAGTTATAACTATCGGCATTGTAAATGACAAAGCTATTAATTTATCTATTTTTTCTAACCTTATTGTTACCACTCCCCATGGCAACATACTAACAATATTGCAGCTCCAATGGGATTCCTGATCTCCATTCGCCCCTACTTTTATTCTAATGATCATTGTAAGTTTTGTTTCGACATTTCCCTTGCATGTAGGTTGAAAATAAGCTAAAGAGGTGGAAACTAAAATACCACGTTCATTTTTTACCACATTATCATGGCGGACTTGTGCTGACTCTGCCCAATAGATCGATCTTTGTCTTGTTATAATTTAACTGTCAGCTGGAGTACTTATTTCAACTTTCTGACAAGCACTGGTCTAACTACCAGCATGTAGGTGACCCCAATTTTAAAATACCCTCAATGCCATAGTTATGTACTGTTCTGCTGCTTTATATCAATATAATTTTCATCCAATCCTCCCTTGAGTTTAGACCTCCTTCTACTGTGTTAAGATGACACATAAACCATTGTTCTCTTCGTTTACTTCTTTGGTCCAGATCCCCTCCTATTCTATCTATCACAATTTTTTCAAGGATGAACCATTTGAAATCGCTACAGTCGTGGTTCATTCTTAGAAAGTGGTCTGTCAATGGGGCATTTTCTTTGTTGGTTCTGATTGCAGATTTGTGCCCCAAAAGACGTATACAGAGTTCTCTGCTTGTTTCCCCACAAACCCCAAACCGCATGGACAGACCAGGAGGTAAACAACGTTCTTACTGCGACAGTTATTTAGGGTTGTCGCTGTCAAGTTTTTTCTGGCAAAAGTGATACTTTTTACATTCTAAACATTGTGGTCACATTGAACATGTCACACATTTGTTGTTACCTTTGTCTCTTTCACTCGTTAAGGTGTTTAGCCTTTCCACCAGTGTTTTTTACGTTCTCACAAGTGAGTTTCTGATGGTTTTATTTCATCTAAACGAAAAGAGTGTTTTTTTCAACTGGGCATTAGTGCCATAGTTGAGGATTACACTGTACCTGGAGAAGGGAACCTACACCGGACAACAGGACCTCCCTCAAGCTTGCCACCAGGAAGCACCACCAGCTGATCCGCGCCGCCAAGAAAACAGCATTCAAGGACCGGTTGGACAACAACGCACACAACTGCAAGGAGCTCTTCTTCAACATCGTGAAAGAGCTCTCCAACCCCAGCGCAGGAAACAACGACATCACCCCATCGCAAGACCTCTGCAACTCCCTTGCTTCATACTTCCACAACAAGATCGCGGACATACACAACAGCTTCAACAACCAACCAACGCACACCATGACCGAACAACCACCCCCCACGACCACCCTCCACGCCTGGACCCCGATCAGCACCGAAGACACCATACGCACAATGAACTCCATCCACTCCGGATCACCGACCGACCCCTGCCCTCACCTCGTCTTCAACAAGGCCGACGCTGTCATCGCACCCCACCTGCGGGACATCATCAACACCTCCTTCGACACCGCCACCTTCCCTGAGAGCTGGAAACACGCCGAACTCAGCGCTCTCCTCAAGAAACCAACAGCGGACCCCACCGAACTCAAGAACTACCGCCCCATCTCGCTCCTCCCGTTTCCAGCCAAAGTCATCGAGAAGACTGTCAACAAGCAGATGGCCGCCTTCCTCGAGACGAACGGATCCCTCGACCCCTCACAGTCAGGCTTCCGAGCCAATCACAGCACCGAGACCGCCCTCATCGCCGCCACCGATGACATCCGAGCCCTGATGGACAATGGAGAAACAGCGGCCCTCATCCTCCTAGACCTCTCCGCGGCATTCAACACTGTCTGCCACCGCACCCTAGTACAGTGCCTCAGCAACGTCGGAATCCAGGACAAGGCGCTGGAATGGATCATCTCCTTCCTCGACGGTAGAACACAGAGAGTCCGCCTACCACCGTACAAGTCAGAGGCCTCCGAAGTCATCTGCGGCGTCCCTCAAGGGTCATCTCTGAGCCCCACCCTCTTCAACGTCTACATGAGCCCCCTCGCGGCCATCGTACGCAAACACAACCTCAGCATAATCTCCTACGCCGACGACACCCAGCTGATCCTCTCCCTGACCAACGACCCCGCCTCCGCCAGAGCCAACCTGCACAAAGGGATGAAAGAGGTAGCCGAGTGGATGACGACCAGCCGCCTGAAACTGAACTCTGACAAGACGGAGGTCCTCATCCTGGGCTCTTCACCCTCCGCCTGGAACGACTCCTGGTGGCCTCCCGCCCTGGGCACCGCACCCAAACCGACAGACCATGCACGCAACCTGGGCTTCATCCTGGACTCCTCCCTCTCCATGACCAGGCAAGTCAACAACGTCTCCTCGGCGTGCTTCAACATCCTACGCATGCTACGAAAGATCTTCTGGTGGATCCCCTCCGAGACCAGGAAGACCGTCACCCAGGCCCTCGTCACCAGCCGACTGGACTACGGCAACGCCCTCTACGCCGGTACCACCGCCAAGCTCCAGAAGAGACTCCAGCGGATCCAGAACGCCTCAGCCAGACTCATCCTCGACATCCCACGAACCAGCCACATCACCGGACATCTGAGAGACCTCCACTGGCTCCCCGTCAACAAAAGAATCACCTTCCGCCTCCTCACTCACGCACACAAAGCCCTACATGACCAGGGCCCGAGCTACCTCAACAGCCGAATCAACTTCTACGCTCCCAATCGCCACCTCCGATCAGCCAACCACGCCCTCGCCGCCGTCCCCCGCATCCGAAGAGCGACTACGGGAGGAAGGTCCTTCTCCTACCTGGCCGCCAAGACCTGGAACTCCCTCCCGACTGACCTGCGCCTGACCCAAGACCACCTCTCCTTCAGGAAGAAGCTGAAGACCTGGCTGTTCGAGCAGTAGCGGCACCCCCCCCCCCCAGCGCCTTGAGACCCTACGGGTAGTTAGCGCGCTATATAAGTGTCACTGATTGATTGATTGATATACCCTGCCCACAGTATGTCCAGAGCCTGGCAAATGGGTTAACTTGCCAGGTCTATATAACAGTTTAAAACTACACACACAGGCTGTGCAATGGTAGGCCTGACACATATTAAAATGGCTACTGAATTGGGTGGCACAATCACTGCTGCAGACCCACTAGTAAAAATTACTTTAGAGACCCTGGGCCCATGTAGTGCACTTTTCCAGGGACTTATAAGCAAAAAATGCCAGTTTTGGATAAGCCAATGTTACCCTGTGTTAAGTGAAGGGGACATGCACTTTAACACTGGATAGCAGTGACAAAGTGCCCAGATTCCTATAGCCAGCAAAAATGAACTCAGCAACAAAAAGTCAAAAACAGGTGGTCAGAAGGCAAAAGGTTTGGGGAAACCATGCCAAAGGTGCCAGGTCTAACAATTCTATCTTGTCATCTCCTTGTTACAGAGCCCCCCGTTCCCCCTTTTAATTGCTGCTGAATATGCCAAGGTGCCAAGTAACAAACAGGCTCCACCTATTTGACCTTCCACATTAAGGGGTCGATTAGGATCGCGGACAGAAACGTGTTCCGTCCGCCGAGGAAGGTGGCAAGATACTCCGGACCTGTCCACGGAAAAACCGCAATAGCGATTAGGATAATATATGATTGAAACACCGATCGCGGCGGACAGAGCACACCAATCCCCGTCCGCGGCAGTTGAAGTACACCTGAGTCCGCGGCAGGCGGACAGAACCGAAAGAACACCGACCGCCGCGTACGCACATGACCGCGAGAACATCCACTTCCCCCGCGATACCTGCGTAGTGTCCGTGTCCGCAATTAGGATAACTCCGCAAGTACCCCGGTAGCCACCGCCATCCACGTCCGCTGCGGTACCAATGCTACGAGAAACCGTGCTCCACAGCGGAAGGCCAACACGAACAACATCCCTACCATCAAACCAATGCCATACATTGCGACGGAAGTTATCACCAAACACAGGAAAATGAACGACCACCCACCTGAAACATCAAAACCAATCACAAGACACAATGACCCACCCCCAAGTACCACATAATGCACACCAGGCAACACACCCACCTAGCACCTGACTGCCAATAACCATTCAGACAGGGCCAAGACACAGACTATAAAATAACTCCCACTCACTCCAGAAATCCTCTGCATCACAGCATAGCTGCTAGCAGGAGACACCACAGAACTTACAGCAAACACAGATATCTTACACATAACCCACACCCAAACACACCCACTACACAAGGACCCACCACACTATTCCTACACACCACACACCTGCACCTCCCTATTCACTCAAACCCACACCCCGAGCACCACACACCATGGCACCAAAAAAGAACCCCAAATTCACTGACACCGAGTTAAAGGTTATGGTAGATGAGATAATACGTGTAGAACCCCACTTATTCGGGGCCCTAGTGCAGCAGACCAGCATAGCCAGGAAAAACAACATGTGGGACCGGATAGTCACCAGGGTGAATGCGTCTGGGACCGTCCCGAGGACGAAGCAGGAGATTCAGAGGCGGTGTCATGACCTCAAGGCCCGAGTCAAATCCATCCGAGCAAAGAACTATCTCCAGGCAAATCACACAGGCGGTGGAACCCCCCCGGAGCCCTTACCGTACACCGAGTGGGAAGACAAGGTGCTGAGCATCCTGCACCCTGAGACCCTTGATGGACTTGAGGATGGAGAAGAGGCTGGTAAGTACAAACCAAGCACCATGAGCACAACAACATGGTGTGCCTCACACAACTCTGAAGACACATCTCCCAGACCCCAACCCATGCATGCAGTCCACATACTCACCAACGTCTAAACCACTCCAACAGGCCCCCATGTGCATAGGATGGCGGTGGTGGTGGGTGGGGTGTGTGAGGGGACGGCACTACAACTCCCAACAGGCCCCCATGTGCATAGGGATGGCGGTGGTGGTGGGTGGGGTGTGTGAGAGGTCACTAGTCCAACTCCCAACAGGCCCCCATGTCCATAGAGACGGCGGTGGTGGTGGGTGGGGTGTGTGAGGGGACGGCACTACAACTCCCAACAGGCCCCCATGTGCATAGGGATGGCGGTGGTGGTGGGTGGGGTGTGTGAGAGGTCACTAGTCCTACTCCCAACAGGCCCCCATGTGCATAGGGATGGCGGTGGTGGTGGGTGGGGTGTGTGAGGGGATGGCACTACAACTCCCAACAGGCCTCCATGGCCATACGGATGGCGGTGGTGGTGGGTGGGGTGTGTATTTACTTCAAGGCAGTGGGTTCAGATACATGTCACTCCCCCCTACCTACGTCACGACCCTTGCAGGTGCTGCCCTCCACACGAATCAGTGGTTTCAGGTACATGTCACTCCCTCCTCCCTACGTCATGGCCCTTGCAGGTACTCCTCTCCAGACAGCGAATGGTTTGTTGCCTACCTTCGTCGTCCTCGATGGTGGGCCAAGCTTAGGACGTGGTGGATCGCGAAGAGTATCGGGTAAGCGTGTAGTGCAGGGTCCATGTCGGCGAGCGACTCGTGGTGGGTATGGTCACTGTGGGCCATCCGCAGTGTTCAGGCAGGTTGTTTTTCCGCAGCGCTTTTATGTGTATTTTCTGCCATCTTGATTTGGAGGACGGTCCTAGACGTCAGTCCATACGGCGGAGTCTTTGGATTGGTTACGTCCGCCGCGTGGTTGGGTGTAGTTGGGCGGCGGACCGTGATCTACCGCCGTGGATGGATTTTGGCCCATATTTCCTATACTGATATGGTGGACGGAGTGTCCACGACAGGCGGACGCAGAATAGCCATGTTCCCGCATGCTCCGGGGCTGCAGAGGCACTTCCGTCCGCCATTCTAATGAGCCCCTAAGTGTAGGTATTTACAAAATGCATGCACTCTGAAATGCATCAAAGGTGTGTAGATATATTGAACACATTATAAATCATTGCATTAAAGAGTAACTGTGCGCAGGAAGTCGGGGTGACACAGGCTCACTATGGCTGCGCAGCAGGTGGTATTAAGTAGCTGGGGGCAAGGCCTGTGACATACTTGCATATTAGATGAGCGTGATGGTGGCCAGTCAGTTGCCTAGCAACTGGTCGTGCTATTGAGTAGGATCTGTTTAAGTGTAGTCTCTGTGGCAGAATTCAAGAGCCTCCAATAAGTCAAACAGGAGAGCGGGGTTGTGGGCAACATTGTTTTAACAGAAAACAATTAAAAAGACCCTGCCCCGGGGAAGTGGTCCCCGGGTCTGAAGTGGGCCCATGAATGAGGGCCGCGCACCCGATCCACCATTACCAAAAGGCATGGCCCCAGGGATATGTAACCCAGGCTGAAATCAGTCTGGGGAGGGGGCAAAGCAACCCACCTCCCCTTATAAAGTTAAAAAATAAAGTTATCTAGCATGAAATACTCGATTTAGGCGGCTCATCTTTCTCCATCACTTTGTAAACAAGCCTCCTGGAACACTACTGGTTAAAGGATGACGTTCCCTGGGAGGCGGAGGCGGTAGAACGGAGGCACAAGAAAGCAGAAAGAAAACGCGGGAAGAAGCCAAAAAGGGGGCAGGGTAGAAACACCCTGGCCCCCTAGGCCTACTTAGGGGTCCCACAAGGACCCCCAGGGCCCAATTTATTTAAAAGAATTCTGCAAAACCCACGCAGGGTGCCAAATCCAGAGGGAAATACTGCCCCAGTCCCGGGGATCGTCACCCCCGGGGCTTTTTACAATTATGTGCAGGGCGCTCTCAGCCCCTCCCAGCCCCAGGGACCGCCATTCCGGGTCATATAAATATATGGGAGGGGGCTCAAAGGCCCCCCCAAGTCCTGTGGTTTTAAGAAAAGAATGGCAGGGATTTTTCACGCCCCCCGCGCAGCCCCCGGGGGCCGCCACCTTCCCTGGGCTATAAATATTTAAATTGGGGGGTCCATGACGGACCCTCAGCCTCGGGGACCACCACCCCCGGGACTTTGTAAGCGTGAGCAAGGCCCACTAGGGTGCCACATACTCAATACAAGAACTATGTTGTGTGAAAACTGAGTTGGTACTGCAAGTGTTTACTGCCCAGGAAGAAGAGTCCGAGAGACTTGAACGCGTCGGCAAAGTTAAGAAAGTACCAGGATCTGAAACGAGTGACATTGAGAAATGCGGATGGATGGTGAGCTGCTGAGTGCCCTCCCAAGCTTTCGGGCAATTGATGGAACATAATAATACGCTGCTGCCTGAGCTGCGGGGAGGAGTTCCATCCGAGTTAATGGAAATGGGAGGCTGTGATAGGGAACTGATCCCTGGTCGAGTACAGCACAGCAAGCCAAGTCTTAAATACACTTGTTCTTAGTAACTGGACCTTACTAAAAGGAAAATAATTGTTTTAAAAAGGCACATGCAAGTACAGCCACTAAGGGAGAATGTGTGCTAGTTTTTCAGGGAATACATATCCCAGGCTGCAAAGTGCCAAAATGTGCTTGAGCAAGGCCTACTGTGGGGCCACATACTCAATAAAAGAACTATGTTGTGTGAAAACTGAGTTGGCACTGCAAGTGTTTACAACCCAGGAAGAAGATCCAAGAGACTTGAAACGCGTCGGCAAAGTTAAAGAAGCACCAGGAGCTTGAACGAGTGACACAAATAAATCGGATGGATGTTGAGCTGTTGTGCTTATACTATAACTTTCCCTAAAACCTATGTTTTTTCAGTGAATTTCTAAGATTTTTGAAATGCTAATTCCTAACTATAACGTGTGTTAAAGGTATGTTTTTTTGCAGAGAATTTCTAACGTTTTTTAAATGCTAATTCCTGACTATAACGTGCCTGAAACCTATGTTTTTTTCAGTGAATATATATGCACTGGAAAACTAAACACCCACTTCCTTTACAAAGAAATGTAAAGTTTACATCTCTACAACCTCTCCTATTTTTCAAGTTTTTCATCTTCCACTCAATGTACACATCATCCACATATAGACACATCTAATTGCTGCATTCCTTAACTGTAATTATCAATTATTCTTCTATTTTATATTAATATTCAAAGTGCAAGCCCTTTATCGAGTCTTTTTGTTGTAACTATTGTTCCAGGAATTCTGCTCATACACTGAACTGTGCATAAAGACTTAGGACCTCAGTGTATTACGGTGTTCCAAAACCCACTTTACTACAAAAACAACCTACCAGACTAGCAATCAGTCACTCATTCGTTCTTCATCTTAGAGCAGTGTTTCCCAAACTGTGGTCCGCGGACACCCATGAGTCACTCACACATTCCCAGGGGGTCCGCAGGCAGAAGTTTTAAAAGTACTGCAAACTATCTTGTTTAATTACCAGTTTTCAAAGAACAATAAAAATGTCAAGATAACAACAGTGATTGATTTCCCTGCTAGACAGACATGAGAGTGTTGTCCAGTGACAGCTGTGACTGAACTAATGTAACACAGAGGGTTAATATGCCTAATACAAAGAACTGTACTATACATTTTAAAAAACAGTATTTGATATGCATCCGTCAGTGGGTTACTGCTTTTGTCACACAGATTATTTTGTTACACTGTAGTTCATAAGTGACAATCGTAATCTAGGACAGTGACCAAAAAACTGTCATCAAACAATTGCTTGCAATCTGCAAGGTACAAGTTAGTGACATGCTTTTTTTCAGTCTTTCCGTATCCTGATGCTTCTAAAAAGGTTTCTTTGGGTGGAAATACATTTTTATTGTTAAAGTCAATGCTAACCACTGTGTTATGTTCTGAATCCTGAGTTTGTGCTTCTCCAGACCAGCACGCCTTAAGTTTAAGCTTCTCCAGACTAGCCTCCTTGCCTTCACAACACACTCTAAACGCAAGGCTGCACCATATTTACAAGAATATGGTGCAGCCCTGCGTTTCCCCTGCACTGGCGCTACATTTAATAGAGGAAGATTGTTTATGTGCAGGAAGGTCCCCCTTCCTGCACATAAACAGAATTGAAATGTAAATTTTTCACTTCTATGTGTACTGCTTAATGCATCACACATGGAAGTTACAAAATGTCTTTTTTTTTAAAGATTGTTTATGTGCAGGAAGGGTCGCCTTCCTGAACATAAACAATCCAAGCGGTTTAGCAAAAACGAGGAGAAATGAAGCATTTCTCATTGTTTCGCCAAGTTAAGACCAGGTTTTCCCTGGCCTTAATTTTGGCGCTGCTTCCCATTTACGCTGCTCTTGTAAATAGGCGGCAGCGTCAAAATCAATGGGTGTCGCAGAGGAAACGCCCACCACAACACGCCCTGCCCACCGCTTTCACGCTAAGCATTGTGTCAAAGGGACTCTTATTTACAAGGGACCGTTAAGCCATGTTTAGTGGCTTAACGTTGCCTTGTAAATAAGGCAAAGCCCCTATCGCCACAGAAAACTCTCAGAAAGTTATGTTCCCATGGTGATAGGGGATTGTAAATATGCCACTAAAATCATTAGTAATTTGAGTATTTGTTTTGTGTGAATTACGGTTTTAATGTTTCAAATTTTAATCCTACAAATTGCTCCGGGGTCCCCAGCTTCCAGTGGTGACTCTATGGGGTATCCTCAGGAGTCAAATGTTTGGGAACTTCTGCCCTACAACAAAAACACCAACGACTAGTCAACCCAGAACATGCCACTTAGATTACATGAAGTAACGTGGATAACAAAAGCACTCTTTCATTATGCTCTTACACCAGTCCAATACAAGATGTAAATAAAGAAACATGCAACTTTGAAATGTTTATTTCTAACGCCAAAATCTCATGCACAGAACCTTAGATAATACAACCAAACATATTATCACAAACAAGGTTGTTAGCATTGTTACTATTCTATAAGATACAAACGGAAAAAGCATCCTATAATACTAAGGTTAACAAATGTAAAATATACCTACATTTCACCCTCCCTACCTACCAGATTAGTTTATAACTCCTGAAAGTCTCAAAGGATTACATATTCAGAAGCATACCTCTTGTACTCAGCAGTAATAGATAACATTCAGTGCTCCACAAACTATCAAGTGTTGAATGTTCTCCAATTGTGTGTAACTTTCCCTCCACAATGCATTATGAAAAGCGCAAGTATCAAAGGTGCACACAACTGCATATGTATTTTGGCTCGAACTTCTGAGGATCATTCAGAACAGACACAGTATTCAAGATAACTTTGATGTTCCATGCTCTCACTATACACACAAAACTACCAAGGCACTTTACAAATCTAGCATACCAAATTATTCTCATATAAAACAAAATACTCAGCCTTCTCTAAACAATATAACAAGTATGTGTCACGTGCAAAGCAGAACAGGAAAGCAAAAATAGCGTGTAAGCTTCTAATAAACCCATGCTAACTTAACAGGGTGTGTGTGAAAGCCTCAGCCCCACGGCACCCTTTCTTCATCAAAGCATGTGATATAAACGTGTGCCACTTAAAAACGTACACTCCAAGACTAAAAACCAGAGTCAAGTTCACATTTCCCCCAAAAAATGATTCGCTCTTTAATAGAAAGCAGTAGCTAAAAAATAAAGAATACGCAGAAAAATCAAAGCGTCCTAATCCAACAGCGTGTAAGCAAAGTATGTAGCAACAGCCTCCAACAGGAAGTCATTGTTCTCATCTGAAAACATTTCAGCCATCCAATTCAATAGTGGGAATGAACATACATGTTCCTCAACAACCAGAGCCTCTATCACCATCGGAGGAAAACTCGGGTAATATTCAATGTAACTGCGTGCCAAGAACTCAAGCGCCGCTGCAAACACATTCCAATGTCTCATTATTCCATGTGTCACTGCTAAGGCCATAATCCCGCCGCCAGAACAGAGTACGTCATGAACCACTAAAGGACTCATCAACTGGTCATAATCCGCGTTGGGAGACACCGTACTGCAAGGACACAAATCCAGGGCCCAGTCGAAATCGCAGCTCAGGCAATGGAAGACAGGCTGAACGAATGTGAAAAAGGAGAATCGAAACGATAATCCATAAGCTGCAATCAACGTTGCAAGAGGCAGCGCGCCATAGTAACTAAGCATTTGGTTGCGGACCAGCAACCACCAAGGAATATTGTCGTCTTCTGCAAGATGTGCATCCATTTTTAAGTAAACAATTTTAATACAAGGACACCAGCAACTAATGTGAGCATTAAGCACAAAGATGCTGCAAAAAATGCAATGAAAAAACACTGACAAGACACCAAATATACTTTTTACAGAAGTCACAAGACCAATTCTTATAATTTTAAAAAAGTAGGCTAACCCCCTACTCCAGGACGCAATAAAGATAGTCTAAATTAACTCCCTAAAATTCCACGTCACGTCTGTATTTAACCCGTTGTATGCTCATGACGAGCTCAGCTCGCCATGGCATACACCTCTCGGGTGCTCATGACGAGCTGAGCTTGTCATGGCCTGTGGAACGCTCAGGTGCTGGGAGAATTCCCCTGCTGTGCTGACCGTTCCACGGGAGCCACTGCACCTGTGACGAGCTGAGCACGTCATGAGCAACCGAGAGGTGTATGCCATGACGAGCTGAGCTGAGCAATAGAAGCCCAGGTTCTAGTATTAACCTGGGCTTCTATTGCAATTCACAAGTATATGTTATCAAGCCCATTATCGCTGCATTATCAGCAGTTTCCTGCCGATAAAAGCGACAACAATGTATCGCCTTTTGTTGATAATATGGCTCATTGCTCTTTTTCTGAGCAGTAAACTTAGGTGCATATTATCAAGGACCGGAGTTAAAATTATCGCCTTTTTATTGGCAGGAAACTGCCAATAAAACGGCGATAATGAGCTTCATAATACGGCCTTGTTATTTCACATAGAAGCCCATGTTAACACCAGAACATAGGCTTCTATGGGAATTTACAAGGACGTATTATCAAGCCCACCCTCCCAACATTAATATAAAACTCCAGACAATGCAGATACCCGGAGCTGGAAGGTCATTTTACATATCACTGCCCCAGAAATGTGGCGTTCCCTGCGACGTGTACGGCGAGAGACGGAGGAAGAGCTCAAAGCATATATTTTTTTTAAAAGAACCGAGGGGTGCCGCTCCCCGAGACTGCGGGGACTCGGAGTAGGAACATAACCCCCCCACCCCGCATACTTCTAAATAAAACCAGAAAAGTGCGATTCCCCAGTGCTCGGAGCACAATACAAGCCCCAATTATGCAGAAAAATGACCCCCTTGATTTGCCCCCCCCGGAAACTAATGAATTAAATGGACTTCTAATTTATTTTTCACCTTTTCCGTCGCGTACAAGTACTGCATGAGTACACCGCCATTTTTTATTTTTAAAACAATAAAAATTGAGCCTAAAGATCCATGTACCACCCCCTGACCAACACTATAGGCTCAGAATGTTTCTACCCTGCCCCCTTTCCTTATTTCTCCACTTTGTTTTACTGTGTTCTTGTGACTCTGCTCTCCCGACAAACAACATGGCTACCAACACTTCCTGGTTTGGAGTATTGACAGCCACTCAGCATGCAGCTCCTGCTCTTAACTGTAGGTATTTACATGCGCGTATGCCGCGATTTTTCTTGAAAGAAAATAAAATAAAAAATAGAGCCTAAACATCCATGTACAACCCCATGAGCAAGCCTAGAGGGTCAGAATGTCTCTACCCTACCCCCTTCCCTTATTTCTCAACTTTGTTTTACTGTTTTCTTGTGACTTGGTTCTAGCGAGGCACAAGATGGCTGCCAACACTTCCTGGTTTCGAGTGTTGACAGACAGTTCACAACCAATCAGCATACAGCTCGCGCTCATATGATTTTACTTGCATTTTTCTCAAAAACTCCTGAACGGATTTACACCATTTAACAAAAATCACAGTCTGCAAACAGAACTCTACCGCTCTGCCAAATTTCGTGTAATTCCGTTCTGCCGTTCGGGCTGTAGCCCTGGCTAAAGGTCCTTATGGGAAATTGCATGGGGAAGACATGTTTCGGACACCCCTTTTTTCTCGGCCCCCGCTTGATGAATAACCCCCAAACTTTCAGGGAAGGAGCGGAACCAAGAAGGCCATTTCCTTGGAGAAATTCACAAAGATTCTTCCACCGGCGTCAAAGTTATTCCAAATAAAATGTTGTGGATTTCCTATGGAAACTAGGTCCTAACTATAACTACCTACTGGCGACCGCCAGTAGGTAATATATATATATATATATATATATATATATTTATATATATATATATATATATATATATATGTGTAATATATCTATATATATATTAATATATATTAATATATATATATATATATATATATATATATATATATATATATATATATATATATATTCACTGAAAAAACCATTGGTTATAGACCATATATAGTTAGGGATTAGCCTTTTCAAAACCTTATTTTACTCACACAAAACCATTGAAATTTCATATATAGTTAGTTCCACTAACTATATATCGCGCACCCGCAATCCACTGCTGATGATGTCACATATTACATCATTCATGATATGGTTAGTGACATCACTGATGACATCACTGATGACATCTCAAATGACATCACTGATGACATCACTGATGACAACATCCAGTGACTGTATGTTTCTGTAAAGTTAAAATATGTCTTACATATTGAAGAATGAGTGTATGTATAAGTGTCTGGATGAAGGATTTAGTAGGTGCATGACTGACTGTATGAGTGAGTGATTAAATGTGTCTCACTGAGTGCATGGGTTAGTGACTAAACTGTTTTAATTTGTGCATCATTATATCTGTTGTTCTACAAACTGCTGCATATGTTGATCAGTAGTTATATGAGTAACTGTATGGGTTATTCATTGGTTGTCCAAGTATTTGTATGGGAAACTGAGTGTGTGTGTATGGGTGGCTGGGAGGTGTGTGACTCTGTACATAGATGTGTGAGTAGTTGATTCACTATATGTATGGGTTCAAAAGTGCATGTGGAAACAGCTGTATGGGCGGTTGACTGTGCATGAGTGTATTAGTGAGTGAATGGATATCTCAGTGCTACATGTCAAAGTAAGTACATATGTAAAACACAGTACATGTGAGAGTTGACATATATAAATAACTGTGCATAAGAGCCAGTGAATGTGTGAGTGGCTGTATGGATCATTGTGAACATGTATCAGGGATTGTACAAGAGAGTAAAGTAAATATGTGTTAGTATATGTTTGAATAAGTAAGGTGTGTATAACTGTATAGTTGAGAAAATGGAGGTGTGATTGATTTTTTGCATAACTGACTAGGTGTGTGAGTAACTCCATGGATGAGTGACAGTCTGTGACTGTCTGTTTACACTGATTGTATCTAAGGTTATATTAGAGTCTGAAGAGGTTCATGGTATTATCACATGAATGATATCATCAGTGATGTGATCAGTCATGTCAAATGAGATGTTATCAGTGATTTTATCAGTGATGTCATTTGAGATGTCATCAGTGATGTCATTTGAGATGTCATCAGTGATGTCATTTGAGATGTCATCAGTGATGTCATCAGTGATGTCACTAACCATGTCATGAATGATGTAATATGTGACATCATCAGCAGTGGATTGCGGGTGCGCGATATATAGTTAGTGGAACTAACTATATATGAAATTTCAATGGTTTTGTGTGAGTAAAATAAGGTTTTGAAAAGGCTAATCCCTAACTATATATGGTCTATAACCAATGGTTTTTTCAGTGAATTTTCAAGGTTTTGTAAATGCAAATTCCTAACTATATATGGCCTATAACCTATGGTTTTTTCAGTGAATTTCATTGGTTTTTTAATAGCAAATATCAAAAGCTGTAAAATGTCAAGTACGTGATAGGTAAAAACTTTTTCGTGTTTATGCACGCTGATGTGCTTTGAACGCTGCCCCCTCCCCTCTTTTCTCTTAGTAGTACTCTCTCTTTGCAGATAGTGAAGAGTAGTTAACGCAGGCCGTTACCCCCGTTGTAATCCGTCGTGCCTGCTTGTCTCTCCATTTGATTGATTGTTATCCAAGCATTTACTGTTTTACAATTGATTCTCTTTGGTTCATTCTCTATTTACAAACAAGCACAAAGTCGCAATACTCTGTTTAGTCTTTGCAGATCGTGAAAAATCGTGTACAAAAATAAAAGTAATCGAGCAAAATCAGTAGGCCACTAATTGGATCTCTTTTTGACCTCGCTAAAATAGAAACATTAGGAACAACCCTTCATGAGAAATACGAAAATAGTGAGATGAACTGAGCGCCACACCATGAGGGCTGCAAGACAGCTCGGCTCCGTCACCCACCCCGCCCAAAATAACGACAAACCCTATGCAAATATTAAAAAAAAAGACAACACACCAGCAAAGTAACAGGGTAAAACATTTTATTAAATAACTATTTACATTACGTTGGTTTATAAGATGATGTCAGTAGTGGACCGATGTGTGAATAGGTCGGAAGCAGCACAAGGTGCCAAGATCCGGATGGCAAGTCCTGGATGTTGGGTGCCATAGTTCAGAGTTCTGAGTTTGAGCCTCTTTCAATGCCTGTGCTTTGTTGTTTCCCCTCCATCAAAAACAAAAAAAAATATAAAACTGTGCAAAAATACAAAAAAATCAAAAAATGTTTACAAAAGCAGTGCTTGTAAGACTGTCTGAAGCTTATTTCCACCTACTGCAGCTTCACTATTCTCAAAGTAAGTGAGGGTCGTTTATGGACCTGACTGCATTTGAAAACAATGTTATATGGTACCTCCCTAAACCGCTTGACGGAGGCCCCCGAGGGGCGGTGTGATGGCACGGACTCGGAGAAGACGCTTGGCTCCGACCCCCTCCCCAAGTCTTATAGCACTGGTGTAGCCTGAGATCGCCCCCGACATAGGCGGCCGGCTCCCGGGGTCCGGCGGAACTTTTTGCCTTTTGATGACTCTTCAATTCTGGACTTTGTCCCACTATCCGTTTGACCTGAAGACACGCTGTAGTGGGGCGCCCCTTTACCGTTTTAGTTGCCATTCCGCCCGCTTTTGCTACACTGTGCCTCTTCCGCCATTCAGCTGTTTACCGCCCACTCTTGCGACTACAGCGTCTCGCTCACCATGTAGTTAAGTTGCTCCTGCTCTTGCGGTGCAGCAATAGGCGGCTGCCACAGGACTCTCAAAATGGCGGCCGGCTCTTCGGTTTTGGGCCTGGTCCACTAAAATGGCCCTGGGACACCTTGGAACTCGGACGCTTCCCTGATAGGGCTTGGGTCCCATTCTCGAAAGCGTCCCCTCAGCCGTGAAGATTCTACAAAAGTCTTGGGGGCCCCCGACTCCCGCAGGCTTCTGGTGGGGAGCGGCTGCCATGTCTGCTCGTGGAATGGCCACGACGGAGCTTCGAGATGGTAGTGCTCTCATGCTGACGCCAGCTTTAGTCTGAAACATCCAGAAACACTGTAGACTACCAATTCGATCAGTTCCGGTAGCGCCCCAACATGACCCGGAAGAGAAGAACTTGCCCTCCCCTCTTTGACTGATGGTTCTTGTTGCCTGTCCCCTCTGTTGTCATTTAACAGAACTTTTTGGACTGCTGAAAGGGGTTGTGTTCCGAACGCTGGTTGGTGGAGACATTTTGACTATATTCTTGACCTACGTTGTCGCGTAATGCGTTATATGACACGCCGCGTTAGCGCACCCGGAAGTGATCCGGGGCGCGGCGCGCAGCGCGTAACGTAAGCATAACAGGTCATGTGACTTGTTAATAAAACTTTTCATTGGTTCATTTTACTTTTGTTATTTTAATGATGAAAAGCTTGGTCATATGACCTAAAAATTACGCTTTTTATTGTTTTCGAACATTATTTTTTTTTAAACATATATGTTATAATATTCCAGGCTAATGTACTTTCCCTGAAAATTTACAACTGTCCTGCAAGTAGAATATATTCCTTTTTCGAGAAAAAGGGCGTTTCTTCGTTCCATGACGGAGCCGTTGAGTAAAAGAGACTCGGCCTGCTGTCTTAGTCGCCGATACGCCTGATTATCAGATTCTTATCGATCACTTTATGTTGCAGGAGTGGAAAACACAACTGCCCTTGACCATTTATCTTTACTGCGTTCCTACATATTATACCTTTTATCCGTCATGTAATTGGACTGCTTTATTTCACTTGCCTTTTACTGATTCGAAAACAGTGACTAAAAGTAAAAACTTTACCAATGTAAATACTACTACCGTGTTTTGTTTTAAAAACCTTTATTGTGAAAATGTCAGTATACAAATACGGGCCTATAACCACGTGGGCCGGCCACGGACCAAACTGAAATCGTATATGATGAGGAGACATTTACACTGTAGAGGAACGTAACGAGCGGGCCATTAGGTTGCAAGAACTAAGGTGTCTAACAGTTGCAGAATCGGTGGACGTACATTTTGTAATTAAAATAAGACAGGGCCACTTACAATAACATTTTCTAGATATACATTTGCGGGCAAGGAGGTACGAGTCCCATTTATACCGGCGCCATTTTGGGCGAGGCCGGGCAGGTCCAAGATATAGTCAAAATGTCTCCACCAACAATCGGCCAGACCAGAACCCCTTTCGGCCGTTTATGCTACAAGATGGTGTCTTCCATTCAGAAAATATTGTTGGCAGCATTTTGAAAGGAAAGATAAACAGCCGTTCTTCTAGTGAGTCTCACATTGTTACATTTAGGAAGAATGTTGAAGAGTAATATGTGGAAAATCTGAAGCCATTTTTCTACAAACTCTCAATCAGCCTTGGATGGAAAAAAAAATCCTGAAGAATGTACAAACTGAAAACCAATTTTTGTCTGTATAGCATCAACAGCAACGCTTGAGTCAGCTTTGTGTCAAGCCGCCATTTTCATTCAATCAATAGCGTCCCCCTGCACACATTCAGGAACCTGGTCGTGTCTTCAGGTGAAACGGATTGTGGGACAAGAAGCAGAAAGGAAAAGGAAAAAAGTTCCGCCGGACCTCGGGAGCCGGCCGCCTATGTCATGGGTGATCTTTGGCCACACCAGGGCAATAGTGAAGCTGCAGCAGGTGCAAAAGAGCTTCAGACAGTCTTACAAGCACTGCTTTTCTAAACATTTTTTTGTATTTTTGCACAGTTTTATATATTTTTTTGTTTTTGATGGAGGGGAAACAACAAAAAACAGGCATTGAAAAAAGCTCAACAGTGCAGGGCGCCTTGTGCTGGTTCTGACCTATTCACACATCGGTCCACTACTGACATCACCTCATAAGCCAACGGGGCACCCCACACTGACTTTCGGCGCAGCATTGTAGGATGGCCACACCAGTGCGGCAACTTGCTGGACACCACCTCGGTGCCATCCTGATCTCGGCGCGTTCCAGTCACTGTACCGCAAAAGTGACCGGAACTCAGCTGGACACGCCGTCTTTCGGCACAGCATTGTAGGATAGCCACACCAGTGCAGCAACTTGCTGGACACTAACTCGTTGCCATCCGGATCTTGGCGCATTGTGCTGCCTTCGGCCTATTCGCACACCGGTCCGCTACTGACGCCGCCTCACGTGCCAACGGATTTTCTACGCTTTTTGTAGCCCTATGCCGCATAACAGGTCATGTGACTTGTTTATAAAACTTTTCATTGGTTCATTTTACTTTTGGTTTCCTAAAGATGGAAGGCTTGGTCATATGACCTAAAAATAACACTTTTCATTGGTTTAGAACATTTTTTTTTCCCAAACGATGAAAGCCCCACCTTGTTTCTGGATGATTCAGACTGAAGCTGGCGTCACCATGAGAGCACCACCATCTCGTGGCTCCGTCGTGGTCATTCCGCGAGCAATCATGGCAGCCGCTCCCCACCGGAAGCCTGCAGGAGTCGAGGGCCCCCAAGACTTTTGTAGAATCTTCACGGCTGAGGGGACGCTTTCGAGAATGGAGCCCAAGCCCTAGCAGGCAAGCGTCCGAGTTCCAAGGTGTCCCAGGACCATTTTAGTGGACCAGGCCCAAAACTGAAGAGCCGGCCGCCATTTTAAGAGTCCTGTGGCAGCCGCCTATCGCTGCACTGCAAGAGTGGGAGCAACTCAACTACATGGTGAGCGAGACGCTGTAGCCGCAAGAGCGGGCGGAACTCAGCTGGATGGCCGCCACCTGGGGAGGCCCGTTCACGCCGCCTCCCCCACGCCCCCCCGGGCCGCCCCACGCCAATTTTCGGAGCAGCATTGTAGGATACCAAAACCAGTGCAGCAGTTTACTGGACATCACCTGGGTGCCATCCACATCTCAGCGCGTTCTGCTGCCTTGGGACTATTCGCACAACAGACCGCTACTGACAAGGCCTCCCCCCGCACCACCCGGGACGCCCCACGCTGTTTTTCTGAGCTGCATTGTAGGAAACCAAAAACCAGTGCGGCACCCAGGTGACATCACCTGGGTGCCGTCCAGAACTCAGTTGTGAGTTGTGCTGCCTTGGGACTATTCGCACAAAAGACAGCTTCTGACCATTGTTGCTTTTTTTTGTCAAAAATGTTTAAATGTTTGTTACAGTTTTTGTTCCGTTCGTTATATTTAAAAGTTAATAAAGTTTTATAATCCTACTTTATTGGAGTGCTATATATTTTTAAAAAATCGGGTGAATGGGGCCTTGAATCGGGTTATTGTCATGTGTGGGCTTTGCAAGTGTACTGCTACAGGATCGGACATTTCAAACTCAAATGCACGTTCTTTTTCTTACCTTTCCGAAGCATGGAGCGCAATAGCAGGCAGAGAAAGGGTGATGCAAGTGTTGAACACTGCCTGGCCTGGCAAGTTGCTGGCAGTGCCCCCCCCCCGCCCGCTCCTGAAAGAGGACACACACACACCGCCGCCCCGAGTACTTCACAGATCTTTAAAAGACCATGCGCTTGTTCATGAGGCTTAAATGGTTTATCGCCCCTTCTAGAACCCATGCATAGACCCTCTGACGTTTCCTGGAAGAATTACCACGTAACACAATACCAAGCCAGCTGAAACCCCCGAGGAATCGTGGGGCATATTATCAAGGGGGTTTATCTCCGCTTTTTTGGCTTTAAAAGCCAAGAAAGCGGAGATAAAATTATCTCCCTATTACCAAGCTGTCGCTAACACCAGTTAGTGACAGCTAAAAGGAGATAGCGACCATCTTGGGCCCCGCTTTGCATGTCAGTGATATTTATCACTAATGACATGCAAAGTGGGCGTGCCAAGATGTTAGCGACTGGAAACAGTCCCTAACATCGCTATCTCCTATTACCAACTTTTGGAGATATTCGCGCTAAGCGCGAATATCTCCAAAAGCTAACACCTGACCTGAGCAGTTCTTAGCCATGTTATCCAATGGGAGGTGGATAACATGGCTAAGAGCATTTGGTCGATAATGCATGAATATCGCTGACTTTTCTGCGATATTCATGCATTGCGGCCGTTTTTTATCGCATTTGCGATAAACCTTGCTAATAGCAAGGTTTATCTGCGATAAAAATCGCCGATGTGCGGCGATAATTTTTGTCTCTAAACAAGTTAGAGACAAAAATTATCGCTAGTTGTTGGTAATATGCCCCCGGGTTTTTGCTTGCAGAAATCGGGAGGCGGGAGACTAGCACTGAAATCAGTAGTCTCACGCCTGAATCGGGAGGGTTGGCATGTCTGGATTCTCTACAGCTGGGGCCATAAACTACATCCGCAGGGCTAGGTGATAGCCTGGGACCAGCCTGGCATCTAAAATGGCTGCCGTGCACGACAAAATTGTGGCACTGGAAAAAAGGCAAGATGGCGCAGACAATGTTTATCAATAAGGATTCATTTATAACAAAATATTTTATCGCACTGACAAATTGGCGGTCAACACTTCCTGATTTCCATCGAATCGAACGTTAACAGACGTCACGCAGCAAAAAAAAAAAAAGCTCACGCACAGCCGCTGGAAGAGATGTATCAACATATATGAGCCTCCTCAGCCACCCTCAGAAAACATAGGGGATTAGGATACGTCTCCCGCACCCCCTTATACCTAGTAATTTAATTAAAACGAAGCACAAAATGGCGAATTCCCGTTTCACTACCAATTTGCGGCCCAGTTCGCAGCCCGTGAAGCGCTTCTACTGTGAAAAATCATTTTTTTTTATTTTCCCCACGGGACCCTTTAATCAGAAACAAAATGTGCCATTTTCCTGAAAATTTCAGCCGATTCCATCCACAAACGCCAAGGTTATTAGACATAGAATTTTCAAAAGTTCCATAGACAAATAATCCTAACTATATATACCTAGGTAATATATATATATACTGTCGCCAGTAGGTATATATAGTCAGGATTTTTTCCCTATGGGATTTTTGAAAATTCTATGTCTAATAACTTTGGCGTTTGTGGACGGAATCGGCTGAAATTTTCAGGAAAATGGCACATTTTGTTTCTGAGTGTCCCTTGAAAATGTGGGTAGGTTTCGTCAAGGGGGGGCCGAGAAAAAAGGGGGGTCCCAAAACGCGTTTTTAACATTGAGTTTTCCATAGGGCGGTTGGCCTCACTTTTAGCTCGAATGGCTGAATGGATTTGCACGAAACTTGGCAAAATTGTAGGGACTGTTAGCCCGATGTGCCTTTGCTAGGTCTCAATATATGTGCTCCAGTGGATTTTGAGAAATTAACGTTCAAAACAAGATATATATCTGTAACAGCGCTCCGGGCTGCGCTCCGGTCCGCTTACTTTTCGCAAAACGGAACTTTGCGATGCGAAGCTGATTGGCTTTCCGGTGTCTGTCAACATTCTAAACAGTCCGGAGCGGCCGCCATCTTATCTCTCGGTAGGATCGAGAGAGAAGAAGAGGTGAAAAACGAAGGGGGAATTTAATGAAAGGGGGCAAGGTAGACCCTTCTTGACCCCCTAGGAATGATGTTGGGGTTATTAAAGGGTCCCGTGGGGAAAATAAAAGAAAATTGATTTTTCACGGTAGAAGCGCTTCTCGGGCCGCGAACTGGGCCGCAAACTGGTAGCGAAACGGGAATTCGCCATTTTGTGTTTCGTTTTAATTAAATTACTAGGTATAAGGGGGTGCGGGAGACGTATCCTGATCCCTTATGTTTTCTGAGGGTGGCTGAGGAGGCTCATATATGTTGATATATGTCTTCCAGCGGCTGTGCGTGCGCCATCTTATCTCTCGGTAGGATCGAGAGAGAAGAAGAGGTGAAAAACGAAGGGGGAATTTAATGAAAGGGGGCAAGGTAGACCCCTCTTGACCCCCTAGGAATGATGTTGGGGTTATTAAAGGGTCCCGTGGGGAAAATAAAAAAAAATTGATTTTTCACGGTAGAAGTGCTTCCCGGGCCGCGAACTGGGCAGCAAACTGGTAGCGAAACGGGAATTCGCCATTTTGTGTTTCGTTTTAATGAAATTACTAGGTATAAGGGGGTGCGGGAGACGTATCCTGATCCCTTATGTTTTCTGAGGGTGGCTGAGGAGGCTCATATATGTTGATACATGTCTTCCAGCGGCTGTGCGTGAGCGTTTTTTTTTTTTTGCTGCGTGACGTCTGTTAACGTTCGATTCGATGGAAATCAGGAAGTGTTGACCGCCAATTTGTCACTGCGATAAAATATTTTGTTATAAATGAATCCTTATTGATAAACATTGTGTGCGCCATCTTGCCTTTAATCCAATGGCACAATTTTGTCGTGCACGGCAGACATTTTAGATGCCTTGACCAGACCCACTCTCTGCACGCCGTCGATTCTCAGCACGGCTCCCCACCCTCGCAAGCATCTCCCCCACGCACTGGTCACCCCCGCTCTCTCTCTCATGCATGGGCCATAAACTTCCCCCCATCTGCGCTGCTCTTCACTGAGAATCACACCCTGTACCCGCCCGACACCTCCCTTTCACCCTATTCACTACCGCACCCTCTGACACTCCTCTTCCTCTGTGTCCGATTGTCCAGGCCGGTCCCAGGCTATCACCTAGCCCTGCGGATGTAGTTTATGGCCCCAGCTGCAGAGAATCCAGACATGCCAACCCTCCCGATTCAGGCGTGAGACTACCGATTTCAGTGCTAGTCTCCCGCCTCCCGATTCCTGCAAGCAAAAACCCGATTCCTCGGGGGTTTCAGCTGACAGGGCTTGGTATTGTGTTACGTGCTAATTCTTCCAGGAAACGTCAGAGGGCCGATGCAGGGGCTCTAGAAGGGGTGATAAACCATTTAAGCCTCATTAACAAGCGCATGGTCTTTTAAAGATATGTGAAGTACTCGGGGCGGCGGTGTGTGTGTGCCCTCTTTCAGAAGCGGGCGGGGGGGGGCAGTGCCAGCAACTTGCCAGGCCAGGCAGTGTTCAACACTTGCATCATCCTTTCTCTGCCTGCTATTGCGCTTCATGCTTCGGAAAGGTAAGAAAAAGAACGTGCATTTGAGTTTGAAATGTCCGATCCTGTAGCAGCACACTTCCAAAGCCCACACATGACAATAACCCGATTCAAGGCCCCATTCACCCGATTTTTTAAAAATATATAGTACTCCAACAAAGTAGGATTATAAAACTTTATTAACTTATAAATATATCGAACGCAACAAAAACTGTAAATACATTTAAACATTTTTTGGCAAAAAGAAGCAACAATGGTCAGTAGCTGTCTTTTGTGCGAGTAGTCCCAAGGCAGCACAACGTGCTGAGTTCTGGACGGCACCCAGGTGATGTTACCTGGGTGCCGCACTGGTTTTTGGTTTCCTACAATGCAGCTCAGAAAAACAGCATGGGGCATCCCGGGTGGTGCGGGGGGAGGCCTCGTCAGTAGCGGTCTGTTGTGCGAATAGTCCCAAGGCAGCAGAACGCGCTGAGATGTGGATGGCACCCAGGTGATGTCCAGTAACTTGCCGCACTGGTTTTGGTATCCTACAATGCTGCTCCGAAAAACGGCGTGGGGCGCCCCGGGGGGGGGGGTGTGGGGGAGGCGGCGTGAACGGGCCTCCCCAGGTGGAGGCTCGTCTGCTGTACTGGGGCGCCCCTTTACCGTTTCAGTTGCCATTCCGCCCGCTTTTGCTACACTGTGCCTCATCCTCCATTCAGCTGTTTATCGCCCGCTCTTGCGGCTACAGCGTCTCGCTCACCATGTAGTTGAGTTGCGCCCACTCTTGCGGTGCAGCGATAGGCGGCTGCCATTGGATTCTTAAAATGGCGGACGGCTCTTCGGATTTGGGCCTGGTCCACTAAAATGGCCCTGGGACACCTTGGAACTCGGACGCTTGCCTGCTAGGGCTTGGGCTCCATTCTCGAAAGCGTCCCCTCAGCCGTGAAGATTCTACAAAAGTCTTGGGGGCCCTCGACTCCTGCAGGCTTCCGGTGGGGAGCGGCTGCCATGATTGCTCGCGGAATGACCACAACGGAGCCACAAGATGGTGGTGCTCTCATGCAGACGCCAGCTTCAGTCTGAAACATCCAGAAACAAGGTGGGGCTTTCATCGTTTGGGAATGTTCTAAACCAATGAAAAGTGTTATTTTTAGGTCATATGACCAAGCCTTCCATCATTAGGAAACCAAAAGTAAAATGAACCAATGAAAAGTTTTATAAACAAGTCACATGACCTGTTATGCGGCATAGGGCTACAAAAAGCGTAGAAAATCCGTTGGCACGTGAGGCGGCGTCAGTAGCGGACCGATGTGCGAATAGGCCGAAGGCAGCACAACGCGCCGAGATCCGGATGGCACCGAGTTGTTGTCCAGCAAGTTCCTGCACTGGTGTGGCTATCCTACAATGCTGCGCCGAAAGTCGGCGTGGGGCGCCCCGTTGGCCTGTATGGTCGCGTCAGTCAGTGGGGGCTGTGCGTCTCCCCCAAGATGGAGGCTCCTCGGCTGCAGTGCGGCGCCCCTTATCTTTTCACTCGCCGTCCAAATGAGTTGCGTCCGCACTTGCGGCTACAGTAGGCCGAAGGCAGCACAGCGCGCCCAGATCCGGATGGCACTGAGGTGGTGTCCAGCAAGTTGCCGCACTGGTGTGGCCATCCTACAATGCTGCGCCGAAAGACAGCGTGTCCAGCTGAGTTCCGGTCACTCTTGCGGTACAGTGACTCGAACGCGCCGAGATTCGGATGGCACCGAGGTGGTGTCCAGCAAATTGCCGCACTGTTGTGGCCATCCTACAATGCTGCGCCGAAAGACGGCGTGTCCAGCTGAGTTCCGGTCACTCTTGCGGTACCGTGACTCGAACGCGCCAAGATCCGGATGGCACCGAGGTGGTGTCCAGCAAGTTGCCGCACTGGTGTGGCCATCCTACAATGCTGCACTGAAAGTCGGCGTGGGGTGCCCCGTTGGCTTATGAGGTGATGTCAGTAGTGGACCGATGTGTGAATAGGTCAGAACCAGCACAAGGCGCCAAGATCCGGATAGCAAGTCCTGGATGTTGAGTGCCATAGTTGAGAGTTCTGAGCAGTGCTTGTAAGACTGTCTGAAGCTTATTTGCACCTGCTGCAGCTTCACTATTGCCCTGGTGTGGCCAAAGATCGCCCATGACATAGGCGGCCCGCTCCCGAGGTCCGGCGGAACTTTTTTCCTTTTCATTTCTGCATCTTGTCCCACAATCCGTTTGACCTGAAGACACAACCAGGTCCCTGAATGTGTGCAGGGGGACGTTATTGATTGAATCAAAATGGCGGCTTCACACAAAGCTGACTCAAGCGTTGCTGTTGATGCTATACAGACAAAAATTGGTTTTCGGTTTGTACATTCTTCAGGATTTTTTTTTCCATCCAAGGCTGATTGAGAGTTTGTAGAAAAATGGCTTCAGATTTTCAACATACTACTCTTCAACATTCTTCCTAAATGTAACAATGTGAGACTCACTAGGAGAACGGCTGTTTATCTTTCCTTTCAAAATGCTGCCAACAATATTTTCTGAATGGAAGACACCATCTTGTAGCATAAAGGGCCGAAAGGGGTTCTGGTCTGGCCGATGGTTGGTGGAGACATTTTGACTATATCTTGGACCTGCCCGGCCTCGCCCAAAATGGCGCCGGTATAAATGGGACTCGTAACTCCTTGTTGTGTACTGGTTGAACAACCTTGATATCACGAGATATGAATGCAGTTTTGATGCTCATGGTGGGCGGGGACGAGAATTGATTGAATATTTCGACATCCCTATTGATATTAAGTTCTGATGTGTTATTGATTACTGTACTATTGAAAGTTCGAATTAACGTCACCCATGGTACTTGCCCGCAAATGTATATCTAGATGATTTTTTTGTAAGTGGCTTTGTCGTATTTTAATTACAAAATGTACGTCCACCGATTCCGCAACTGTTAGACACCTTAGTTCTTGCAACCTAATGGCCCGCTCGTTACGTTCCTCTACAGTGTAAATGTCTCCTCATCATATACGTTTCCAGTTTGCTCGTGGGCGGCCCACGTGGTTATAGGCTCGTATTTGTATACTGACATTTTCACAATAAAGGTTTTTAAAACAAAACATGGTAGTAGTATTTACATTGGTAAAGTTTTTACTTTTAGTCACTGTTTTCGAATCAGTAAAAGGCAAGTGAAATAAAGCAGTCCAATTACATGACGGATAAAAGGTATAATACGTAGGAACGCAGTAAAGATAAATGGTCAAGGGCAGTTGTGTTTTCCACTCCTGCAACATAAAGTGATCGATAAGAATCTGATAATCAGGCGTATCGGCGAGTAAGACAGCAGGCCGAGCCTCTTTTACTCAACGGCCCCGTCATGGGACGAAGAAACGCCCTTTTTCTCGAAAAAGGAATATATTTTACTTGCAGGACAGTTGTAAATTTTCCGGGAAAGTACATTAGCCTGGAACATTATAACATATATGTTTTAAAAAAAAAATGTTCGAAATCAATAAAAAGCGTATTTTTTAGGTCATATGACCAAGCTTTTCATTATTAAAATAACAAAAGTAAAATGAACCAATAAAAAGTTTTATTAACAAGTCACATGACCTGTTATGCTTACGTTACGCGCTGCGCGCCGCGCCCCGGATCACTTCCGGGTGCGCTAACGCGGCGTGTCATATAACGCATTACGCGACAACATAGGTCAAGAATATAGTCAAAATGTGTCCACCAACCAGCGTTCGGAACACAACCCCTTTCAGCAGTCCAAAAAGTTCTGTTAAATGACAACAGAGGGGACAGGCAACAAGAACCATCAGTCAAAGAGGGGAGGGCAAGTTCTTCTCTACCGGGTCATGTTGGGGCGCTACCGGAACTGATCGAATTGGTAGTCTACAGTGTTTCTGGATGTTTCAGACTAAAGCTGGCGTCAGCATGAGAGCACCACCATCTCGTAGCTCCGTCGTGGCCATTCCACGAGCAAACATGGCAGCCGCTCCCCACCAGAAGCCTGCGGGAGTCGGGGGCCCCCAAGACTTTTGTAGAATCTTCACGGCTGAGGGGACGCTTTCGAGAATGGGACCCAAGCCCTATCAGGGAAGCGTCCGAGTTCCAAGGTGTCCCAGGGCCATTTTAGTGGACCACGCCCAAATCTGAAGAGCCGGCCGCCATTTTGAGAGTCCTGTGGCTGTCGCTTATCGTTGCATTGCAAGAGCGGGAGCAACTCAACTACATGGTGAGCGAGACGCTGTAGTCGCAAGAGCGGGCGGTAAACAGCTGAATGGCGGAAGAGGCACAGTGTAGCAAAAGCGGGCGGAATGGCAACTAAAACGGTAAAGGGGCGCCCCACTACAGCGTGTCTTCAGGTCAAACAGATTGTGGGACAAGGTCCAGAATAGAAGAGTCATCAAAAGGCAAAAAGTTCCGCCGGACCCCGGGAGCCGGCCGCCTATGGCGGGGGCGATCTCAGGCTACACCAGTGCTATAAGACTTGGGGAGGGGGTCGGAGCCAAGCGTCTTCTCCGAGTCCGTGCCATCACACCGCCCCTCGGGGGCCTCCGTCAAGCGGTTTAGGGAGGTACCATATCACATTGTTTTCAAATGCAGTCAGGTTCACAAACGACCCTCACTTACTTTGAGAATAGTGAAGCTGCAGTAGGTGGAAATAAGCTTCAGACAGTGTTACAAGCGCTGCTCAGAACTCTGAACTATGGCACCCAACATCCAGAACTTATGCCATTTGAGAATGGCAGTGACATCGAAGCAACTCAGGGACCAAAACCATTAACGTACTTTCACGTATGAAAATCTTACTTGGGGAAGGGGCAGGAGCGAAGCGCCCCCTCCCAGTCCGCGCCACCACACCGTATGTTGAAAATCGTAAGCCATCGTTCTACAAACTCAACCAACCTTGGATGGAAAAATCTAGAAAAATGTACAAACTGAAAACCAGTTTTGGTCTGCATAGCATCAGTAGCAACGCTTGCTATCAGAGTGCATGAGTTTCATGCTCGATCGATTGAGCTAGCCGGATCGGGCAACAAAAAGTATAAAATAGTTATGTAAATAGTTATTTAATAAAATGTTTTACCCTGTTACTTTGCTGGTGTGTTGTATATATTTTTAATATTTGCATAGGGTTTGTCGTTATTTTGGGCGGGGTGGGTGACGGAGCCGAGCTGTCTTGCAGCCCTCATGGTGTGGAGCTCAGTTCATCTCACTATTTTCGTATTTCTCATGAAGGGTTGTTCCTAATATTTCTATTTTAGCGAGGTCAAAAAGAGATCCAATTAGTGGCCTACTGATTTTGCTCGATTACCTTTATTTTTTTTATACGATTTTTCACGATTTTTCACTATCTACAAAGACTAAACAGAGTATTGCGACTTTGTGCTTGTTTGTAAATAGAGAATGAACCAAAGAGAATCAATTGTAAAACAGTAAATGCTTGGATAACAATCAATCAAATGGAGAGACAAGCAGGCACGACGGATTACAACGGGGGTATAGGCCTGCGTTAACTACCCTTCACTATCTGCAAAGAGAGAGTACTACTAAGAGAAAAGAGGGGAGGGGGGGGCAGCGTTCAAAGCACATCAGCGTGCATAAACACGAAAAAGTTTTTACCTATCACGTACTTGACATTTGACAGCTTTTGATATTTGCTATTAAAAAACCATTGAAATTCACTGAAAAAACCATAGGTTTTAGGCCATATATAGTTAGGAATTTGCATTTACAAAACCTTGAAAATTCACAGAAAAAAACATTGGTTATAGACCATATACAGTTAGGGATTAGCCTTTTCAAAACCTTATTTTACTCACACAAAACCATTGAAATTTCATATATAGTTAGTTGCACTAACTATATATCGCGCACCCGCAATCCACTGCTGATGATGTCACATATTACATCATTCATGACATGGTTAGTGACATCACTGATGACATCACTGATGACATCTCAAATGACATGAATGATGACATCTCAAATGACATCACTATGACATCACTGATGAAATCTCAAATGACATCACTGATAAAATCACTGATAACATCTCATTTGACATTACTGATCACATCACTGATGATATCATTCATGTGATAATACCATGAACCTCTTCAGACTCTAATATAACCTTAGATACAATCAGTGTAAACAGACAGTCACAGACTGTCACTCATCCATGGAGTTACTCACACACCTAGTCAGTTATGCAAAAAATCAATCACACCTCCAGTTTCTCAACTATACAGTTATACACACCTTACTTATTCAAACATATACTAACACATATTTACTCTCTTATACAATCCCTGATACATGTTCACAATGATCCATACAGCCACTCACACATTCACTGGCTCTTATGCACAGTTATTTATATATGTCAACTCTCACATGTACTGTGTTTTACATATGTACTTACTTTGACATGTAGCACTGAGATATCCATTCACTCACCAATACACTCATGCACAGTCAACCGCCCATACAGCTGTTTCCACATGCACTTTTGAACCCATACATATAGTGAATCAACTACTCACACATCTATGTACAGAGTCACACACCTCCCAGCCACCCATACACACACACTCAGTTTCCCATAACAAATACTTGGACAACCAATGAATAACCCATACAGTTACTCATATAGCTACGGATCAACACATGCAGCAGTTTGTAGAACAACAGATATAATGATGCACAAATTAAGACAGTTTAGTCACTAACCCATGCACTCAGTAAGACACATTTAATCATTCTCTCATACAGTCAGTCATGCACCTACTAAATCCTTCTTCCAGACACTTATACATCCACTCATTCTTCAATATGTAAGACATATTTTAACTTTACAGAAACATACAGTCACTGGATGTTGTCATCAGTGATGTCATCAGTGATGTCATTTAAGATGTCATCAGTGATGTCATCAGTGATGTCATTTGAGATGTCATCAGTGATGTCATTTGAGATGTCATCAGTGATGTCACTAACCATGTCATGAATGATGTAATATGTGACATCATCCGCAGTGGATTGCGGGTGCGCGATATATAGTTAGTGCAACCAACTATATATGAAATTTCAATGGTTTTGTGTGAGTAAAATAAGGTTTTAAAAAGGCTAATCCCTAACTATATATGGTCTATAACCAATGGTTTTTTCAGTGAATTTTCAAGGTTTTGTAAATGCAAATTCCTAACTATATATGGCCTAAAACCTATGGTTTTTTCTGTGAATATATATATATATATATATACATGTATACGATTGCTCCAAACTTGCCTCCAGAAGAAGAAAGAGAAAGCACTCACAGGGGCGAGTTCAAGTTTTTATTTTTAAACTCACAGTGGCCAGGCGCGTTTCGGCAGTCGCCTTTGTCGATGGACCATCGACAAAGGCGACTGCCGAAACGCGTCTGGCCACTGTGAGTTCAAAAATAAAAACTTGAACTCACCCCTGTGAGTGCTTTCTCTTTCTTCTTCTGGAGGCAAGTTTGGAGCAATCATTTAAGCGGGAGGAACCACCCGCCAAAGCACCCGTTCTCGAGTGCGTGAAGCCGTGTAACAAAAAGGAGCTTATATATATATTCAAAGTGACTCGTGTACACAGCGGCTACAGCAAATAGAAAACGCCAGAGCCGGACTTCAAATCGTGATGCTTTTATTTAGTGCAAATTCGATGCATGTCGTCAGGCGCGTTTTGCTCACTGATACTGGATTGTTACACAACACTGCATTTTAAAAGAACGGGTCCTCTACTGTTTTTTCAGGCCAACTCATAATTGGGACATGGCAATAGACATAGGACTATAGAGTGAATGTCAATGCTAACACTTGGGAAAATACAGACGCCATTTTAAAGTGCATATGGAATAACATATTAACATCAGACAACTCGGTACACAGTAAACAGATATTTACATTGGAGCTTTGTTTGAGTCCTCTATGCGTTGATGGAACTTCTTTAAAGTGCAAAAGTGCTACTGATTATTGACGCAAGTGCTTTTTTTTAAATTAAAGAGACAATTGTCCAAACATTAGATATCCTTCCTCGGTTTGCACAATGTAGACTTGTGTTTAAATATCAGCTCAAATGCATTGTTGCTAAGCCGAATTGCCCCCCGCTATTCATTATTTAAATATATATATATAAATACACGGTAATACTCTTTGGGCACAATCACATTTCTTTAGCAATTTTTTTTGATATTGACATTGTTTTAGAATATAAAAATCTTTTAAGTAAATAGCAACATCATAATGAAAAACACGTGTTGACCAAAAGAGCGTTTTTTTTCCATCTACCCACAAGGAAACGGAGATGCATCAATGTAGAGCAATAACAGTACAAATATATAATGTTCTCAACATTTTGCCTCAGTTCCACACAAAGTGAACCTAAGCGCCCTATTTCCTGGTGTGTCAGTCTTAAGATAAGTTCAAATAACCAACTTCATATCAAATTGACATTCTTAACAGATAACTTGGGCATATCTATATGTTATGCCATGCGGTTACGAAATGCATAGAGACCCGAAAATTATAACTGCAGTGCTGGAACTAGTGAAAATAGCGTAAGGAAGATAAAGTGCTTGTGCTAAAAGTGCATAGTCATGTTGTATCTTAATAATTTAAAAAAATGTATATTTCATACTGTATTACATATTCGCCTAAGTAAGGTTCAGGAATATTCACTCTCATGGATGCTTAGCAATACTTGTGCATTGCTGTGAACCCTCGACTAAACTCATCTAAAACACACATCTGTCTTACTGCTCTTGGGATGAATCCAGTGTATCTTGAGAGAACTATAAGAAATTTCGTAGGTCTTCCCCCATATTGAGACCTCCCGGGGTCTTGCTGTTTAGTTGGATAATATATCTAGTCTCAAGTTGTCTTAAACTTTTCTTATGGTCACCCCCTTTCTTATTTGGCACGACTGCATCTATCATGAAATATTTTAAATGCGATAAATTTTTGTTGTGAATAGTCTGAAAATGCCGAGCTACCGGTAGCTCTGATTGGCATTCACTATAGCACGTAAATGCTGCAGAATTCAAACATGGACTGCCAACTTAGTGCTGCCCACGTATGTAAGGTTACAGCTACATCGTAGTACATATACTGCCAACTCAGTACGGCAAGTAAAATGTCCTTTGATGGCAATAGGGACTGGATCAAATGGGGTAACATAGGTGGAAGTGTTAACCCCAAATTTGCATGCCCGACAGGAACTGCAGCGAAAGAAACCTTTCCGTGGCGATAGCCAGTCAGTTTTGGATTCAGTCTCTGGACTACTTTTGACCAGATCATCGCGCATATTATAGGCCCGTTTAAAGGTAACCTTTGGGGTCTCTAGTAGAACTTCTCTCAATACATGATCTGTCATAGCTATGGGCCACTGTTGTCTAACTATTTTAGCAATCTGACGTGATTGCCAGCTATAACCTGTCACAAGCCTCAAAGCTCCACTCTCCTGTTTTTCACTGGATGTTGTTGTATTGCCCCTGTTAGGATCTAATAGATCTAACCAATTTAGGCTGCTAGAGTTGTAGCCTCTTGCTATCAATCGGTTTTTGGGCTCCCCTTGATAGATATCCCTGAGTTCTAATGTACTGCAGGTTCTATGAATCCTAAGAAATTCCCCGTAAGGAATACTTTTGATGGTATGACGGGGTGGAAGCTGCCGGCATGTAAAATCGTGTTTCCTGAGGTGGTTTTACGGAACAAACAAGTGAGAATCTTCTTATCTTTGATTTCTACATGCACATTGTTAGAACCGGCTGTCTCTAGTTGGCAGAGGTATGCACTTCTGACAAATAGGGACACTCCTTTTCTAGTCAGGGCAAGGGGATCACACCCTTCGATAACCCCTGCTCACCCCCTTGGTAGCTTGGCAGAGCAGAACAGGCTTATCTCAGAGGCTGTGCGTTAAGCAATTATGACCACATACAGTAATACAGTGAATACGCTACAAATGGACACGACACCGTAGAATTATAAAAATAAGTATTTTTATATAAGGCTTAGCACAAGACCAAAATAACGGCAAAACTGTACACAATCGGAATAAATACGTTTGGGAAGGAAAAGGATAGTTCAAAGGTAGTTTCTTCTGTAGCACGAAAAAGTCTTTTAGTATCAAGCAAATCTTCTTCTTGGAAACACAGTTCTTAGCAACAGGGTAACTCACACGGGAGCTACACAACGCCCGGGCAAAGATAATCCACAGGTTCGGCTTCGACCGCGAGGAGCGCTACGTCGGGCCTGGAGTCACACGGACCCCCAACAACACAGTACCTTAGGAAAATGAAGCACACGATGATCAGCGGCGTCGAGCAATCCGGCGTCGCGTCTTCGGTGTCGATCAGGCCTCAGCAGGCGTTGTTGATGATGCAGTTGCACAGAGTGAGCAGCGCTCACGGCGTAGAAGGGCACACGGTTGATGCGATCAGCAGCGGGGCAGACACGAGGTCCTCTGGAGTTAGAGCCGTACGCCCACTCACTGGCGTTGCTGCTGGCGTCGGTCGGGCCCAGCGGCTGATCGTCGTGATTGCTGGTCCTTTCAGAGGTGCTGGATTCACACTTCCAGCAAATAGCACTTTTAGCAGATGAAGTCCTTTAGCCCTGTGACTTCAGCAGGAGACTGGCACTCTTCCAGTCCTTGGAGATTTTCTTAGCAAGCGTGAGAGTACACACACAGTTCCTCTCTCCTGGTCCCTTGGCAAAAATAAAGAAGCACTGCAGGATTCCCCCAACAACAGCACACTGGCAGAAGGGGTAGGCAGTCCTTTAGATCAGCAGGCTTCTTGTCCTTGGTTACAGGGTTCCTTGTCAGAAGTGATCTGATTTCCTATTTCAGGGGTCCTTCTCTTATACCCCTTTTCGTCTTTGATCCCTTTGTCTATGCCGGGGATTTCCCAACATCCTGGGTCTGTGGTGGGTGGAGCTAGGCAGTAGCACCTGGCCTATTCATTGAGCCGGGCTGAGTCCTCAGACGCCCCGCAGGAGGTGGAGCCAGCATTGATACTGGCAGGAGCAGAGCTATCGCCCTCCTGGCAGGAGGTGGGGCTAGGATCGTCCATGGCAGGCACAGAGCCATCAGTCGCTTGGCAGGAGGTGGAGCCAGCATTGTATCAGGCAAGGCAGGCTATCAACAACTACTCTCCCCCTACTCTCAACGTAAATGTCCCACTCATCCCACACTGACTCATCCAGACCTCTTGGAGCCACCCAGCTCCTGTCACACACACGTAAGACCAGCAGAGACCAGATATGGTTAGACAAGAAAATAGACACTTTCTGAAAGTACTATTTTCGAACCCAGAGTCCAAAAACCATCCACACCAACGGATGCGAAATTAAACCCCGAGTTCAGGGATACCAAACTCGACATTGCACCATGCTCCCCGAGCCAGCTAGGATTATAGCGTTAACAATCCCGGCGGCCCATTCTATCCAACGGAGAGCAGGCTACCTCGCAATAGTGAAGCACGAAGATGGCGGCACGTCACTATCAGGACATGCCAACTTGGTCAGGCGTGTCCTACCTTACACTTACAATGCACCCTGCCCATGGGCCTACCATAGGGGTGACTAACATGAAGTTAAGGGAAGGTTGGAAGGGCTGGCAAGTAGGGATACCTGCGCAGCCGGCGTGACAGTACAGGACTGCATGTGGGTCTCGCAATGACCGACCCGTAGACATTCTTTTACAAGGCCGCTCCTGTGGGTGGCACAACACGTGCTGCAAGCCCACGAGCGGCATTTGTATTTACAAGCCCCGGCACTCCTGGTGCACTAGACTAGGGACTGACAGTAAACCAAATAAGCCAAACATGGATACAATAGATACATCATTTTAACATAGGGAGCACTTGCGCTATGGCACTGATCAGCAGTGACACGGCGCCCAAAGCATATACCAGCAAAACATCGTAAAACAGTAGAGGCAAACAGAAAAAATGGAGGAGAGACTCAAGCCAATGATGTCAGGTCTAACACGTGTCCCCTCCAGCTGAAATGTGGGGAGAAGTACCCCTAACCTAGGGAGTCCTCATCACTAAGGCGGAAAAATCTGGACAGACCATCAGCATTGGCGTGATCTGTACCAGGGCGGTGTTCCACCGTAAAGTCCATCCCCTGTAGAGCAATGGACCACCTCAACAGTTTTGGATTCTCACCCCTCATTTGCATCAACCATCTGAGGGGCCTGTGGTCTGTCTGAACCCGGAAGTGAGTCCCAAACAGGTAGGGTCTTAGCTTCTTCAGCGCCCAGACCACAGCAAATGCTTCTCTCTCTATCGCACTCCACCTCGTTTCTCTGGGAAGTAACCTCCTACTGATGAAGGCTACCGGCAAGTCTCGGCCCTCTTCATTCACCTGACCTAGAACAGCCCCCACGCCATGCTCTGAAGCGTCCGTCTGAACAATGAATTCTTTCGAAAAATCGGGTGCTTGGAGTATAGGTGCTGTGCACATTGCAGTTTTCAGGGTGTCAAAGGCCGTTTGACAGGCATCAGTCCAGATCACGTTTCGTGGCTGCTTCCTGGAAGTCAGCGAAGTCAAGGGGTGCACAATGTTGCCGTAATCCTTGACAAACCTCCTGTAATAACCCGTGAGTCCTAAGAAGGCTCTCACCTGCGTTTGGGTTTTGGGCGGTGCCCAAGCCAGGATGGTATCAATCTTAGGTTGCAGGGGGGCCACCTTACCGCTCCCTACTTGGTGCCCCAAGTACACCACAGAACCCTGCCCAATCTGGCACTTACTGGCTTTGATTGTGAGGCCTGCTCCGCGCAGGGCCAACAACACTTCCTGGAGGTGGCGCAAGTGTTCCTCCCAGCTGGCGCTGAACACTGCGATGTCGTCCAGGTAGGCGGCACTGAATTCCTCCAGTCCAGCCAAGACCTGGTTGACCAACCTCTGGAAGGTGGCAGGGGCATTCTTCATCCCAAAGGGCATCACCCGGAACTGGTATAGCCCATCTGGTGTGGAGAATGCTGACCTCTCTTTTGCCCCATCAGTCAAGGCGATCTGCCAGTACCCAGACGTTAAATCGAACGTACTAAGGTACCGGGCAGGCCCCAACCGATCGATGAGCTCATCAGCTCTGGGGATGGGGTGCGCGTCAGTCTTCGTGACTGAATTGAGCCCTCGGTAGTCCACGCAGAACCGGAGTTCCGGTGAAGCACCAGGCGCTGCAGCCTTCAGGACCAAGACCACTGGGCTGGCCCAAGGACTGCTAGAGGACTCAATCACCCCTAACGCGAACATTTTGGAGACCTCCTCCTTAATGTACGCTCGGACCTTGTCAGTCACCCTGTAAGCCTTGTGCTTCACAGGAGGGCTGTCTCCGGTGTCAACGTCATGGACACACCAATGCGTGACACCCGGAACCAAGGAAAACAGATCCGGGAATTGCCCCAACAGCTGGTGACAATCCTGTCTCTGCTCAAGGGTCAGTGTGTCAGAGAGGACCACACCATCCACTGACCCGTCTTGCTCTTTAGCATACAGGAGGTCAGGAAGAGGCTCACTCTCCTCCTCCATCCCATCATCTGTAGCTAGGAGCATGCCCACTTCGGACCTTTCTAAGTGGGGCTTCAAACGGTTGACATGCAGGACCCGCAAGGGGTTCCTGGGAGATTTCAAGTCCACCAAGTAGGTGACATCGCTCTTCTTCTCCACAACCTTAAACGGTCCAGTCCACCTGTCCTTGAGCGCACAAGGTTCCACAGGGGACATGACCCACACTTCCTGACCAGGCTGAAGCTCTACCAGAGTGGCATTCCGGTCGTACCATCGCTTCATCTCCTCCTGGCTGGCCTCCAGATTTGCCTGAGCAAGTTCTCTGAAGCGCCGAGTCTGGTTCCGAAAGGCCAGCATGTAGCTGTATACATCCTGGGGAGGTTTCCTGGGAGATTGCTCCCAGCCTTCCTTGACCAGACTCAAAGGTCCTCTTACCGGGTGACCGTATAGGAGCTCAAAGGGGCTGAACCCTAGAGCCTTCTGCGGCACCTCACGGTAAGCAAACAACAGGCATGGCAAGAGGACGTCCCATTTCCGCCTCATTGGTTCTTCAAGACCCATAATCATGCCTTTCAGGGTCCGGTTGAATCTCTCAACCAGCCCATTTCCTTGAGGGTGGTAAGGAGTGGTGAACTTGTAGGTTACCCCACACTCCTTCCACAGAGACTTCATATAGTTCGAAATGAAGTTGGTGCCTCGGTCGGACACCACCTCTCTGGGGAACCCCATCCGGGAGAAAACACCCATCAGTGCTCGTCCCACCATGGGGGCCGTCACTGTTCGGAGAGGGATGGCCTCCGGGTACCTCGTGGCATGGTCCACCAAGACCAGGATGAACCTGTTGCCCAGGGCTGTCTTGGGGTCCAGGGGCCCAACAATGTCAATACCCACCCGGTCAAAGGGGGTGCTGACCACCGGAAAAGGTTGGAGGGGAGCCTTCTGCTTCCTTCCGCTTTTCCCACTTGCCTGGCTAGTGCAACAAGTCTTGCAATGGATGTCTACATCCCTACGCATCTGAGGCCAATAAAAATGGGTGACAAGCCTGTCATAGGTCTTGTCCTGCCCCAGATGTCCAGCTAACGGTACATCATGAGCCAAACCCAGTAGGAAGGCTCTGAAGCGCTGGGGTACCACCAGCACACGGGCTGACCCAGGCTCAGCAGCCTTAGGCTCGCTATACAGGAGGTCGTTCTCCCAGTACACAAAATGTGACCCTGACTGATCACCTGAGGATTGGGCTGAGGCCTGCTGCCTCATGCCCACAAGACAAGGGCACACCTTCTGTTCCGCACAGAATTCCTCCCTGGAGGGACCACCATCCTGCTGCCAGTGGGTCAGCTCGGGCAGATCTCCCAGTTCGGCAATTTGTTCCCCTGTGGGCTCCAGGGCATCCCCCTCAGGGTCTACCTCCTCCTGGACCACGGGAACAACGGGGGCCGGTTTCCCACGCCTCCTGCCTCTTCTCTTCACAGCTGGGTCCTGGGCCATACTTTCAGGCTCCGGGACCCCATCAACACCCTTACTCGCTGTCATGGATCGAGTGGTTGCACACACCCACTCTGGCACACCCAACATTTTCAAGTGCGCCGCTCGCTCCACCTTAGCCCAAGGGGAGTCTTCCAAATCATTGCCCAGGAGACAATCGACAGGCATGGCGGGCCTCACAGCAACCTGAAGAGTACCTGAAACTCCCCCCCATCCAAAGGAAACCTGAGCCACCTCACACTCTTTCTGGGAGTTATCGGCAGCTATCACGGGGTAGAATGCGTGGGGAACCACCTGCTCTCTTGACACCAAGTGACACTTGACAGCTGTCACACTCGCTCCGGTGTCTCTGAGAGCTTCCACTCTATGGCCATTAATGGTCCCCCACTGCCTATATTTACTAGTGTTACTAGGCAGAGGGGGTGGAGGGACCATTTGCATGTCTCCTAGCGAGACCAGGGACATTTCTGCGGGACCCCTCCCACCATGGACAACCATCTCCTCCCCTCCCAAGGCTACACTTGCCAACTGACGAGGGGGTGCACGCGGCGGTGCATTCGAATCCTTTTTGGGACACTGGGGGTCATAAAACCGGTGTCCCACCTGCCCACAACCGTAGCAGGTTAGGGGGCCCCTATGAACAGGTTTACCCGTCGGGGCCCCTGGCTTCTTCTCAGGGGGAGGCTGGGAGCCTTTCCCTTGGTTCCCTTGGGGATTACTTTGGGGCCCTTTCTGAGACTCCTTCTGTTTACCCTTGTCCCCCCCACTCTTCTGCTGGGGACCCTGCCCACCTTTGGCTGAGTCTCCCACTGGACCCTTGTGGACCCTGGTACTGACCCAGCGGTCCGCCTCCTCAGCAAGTTTTCTAGGGTTAGATATCTTGCTATCAATCAGGTGCTGGCGCAGCTCTGGAAAACAGTTATTAGACAAGTGCTCCCACGCAAACAAATCATAAAGAGCTTCATAACTTTCCACTTTGCTGCCCTTTACCCAACCATCCATGGCTCTGCAAAAATAAGACACATATTCAACCCACGTCGTACCAGGCAACTTCTTACATTCTCTAAAAGCTTGTCTGTACTGCTCGGGGGTTAAACCATATCGCAACATTAAAGCATCTTTCATATGAGCATACGACATCCTATCCGCAACAGGCATGTCAAACAGGGTATCTCTTCCCTCATTCACAAAGCGACCCCACAACCCTGCTCCCCAATTCTTCTCAGGGACCTGGTGGGCCAACAATGCTAACTCATATGCTTTAAACCATTGACCAATATCTTCATTCTTATTGAAATCTTTGATCACATCTTTCGGGAAGTAAAACTTACTTTCTGCAGGCTCGGATGGAATGCTGCCACCAGAGGGATTCAACTCTAACTTTTTAGCTTGGATATCCAGTTCCCTCAACCTGGCTTCACGCTCCAAAGCTAACTTCTCTCGTTCAAACTCCAACTTTTTGATCTCTAAATCAGCTTCCCTTCTAGCTCTTGCATTTTCTAACTCCAACTGCCCATTTATTTTTAGCCTCGCCATCTCCATGTTGTAAGCTCGCTCTTTCGCCCTTTCTTCTCTTTCTTCAGGGGAAAGACCTTTGGAGGAAACACTGCTTCCGGGAGAGGGCACAGGTCCATTCACTGGCACCTCCTCATCCCCTTCCTCTGTGGGTACCACCACCACATCAGAGGGATTTCTGGACTCCCACCAGGCCTGCAATGCTTTATAAAAATCATCTTTTCTCGAGAGGCCGGTGGTAGAAACTTCAAACTGGTTGCAAAAGCGTTTCAGCTCATCTTTCTTGTATTTCTTTAGCTTACTCCTCTCGAACTCTTCCACAACAACGATAGCAGGGGCAGTGACTCTGTTGTCACTCATGGTTTCAGGAAAGCGGAGAACAAAAATAGGATCCTTCCAAATTAGATTGTGACTGCGTTATGGTCTGCTTTCACTACGTAGCGCACACTAATCACTGTACATGGGTCATAAATGCAAGGTCCAGATCCTCACCGCTGCATCCAATGTTAGAACCGGCTGTCTCTAGTTGGCAGAGGTATGCACTTCTGACAAATAGGAACACTCCTTTTCTAGTCAGGGCAAGGGGATCACACCCTTCGATAACCCCTGCTCACCCCCTTGGTAGCTTGGCAGAGCAGAACAGGCTTATCTCAGAGGCTGTGCGTTAAGCAATTATGACCACATACAGTAATACAGTGAATACGCTACAAATGGACACGACACCGTAGAATTATAAAAATAAGTATTTTTATATAAGGCTTAGCACAAGACCAAAATAACAGCAAAACTGTACACAATCGGAATAAATACGTTTGGGAAGGAAAAAGGATAGTTCAAAGGTAGTTTCTTCTGTAGCACGAAAAAGTCTTTTAGTATCAAGCAAATCTTCTTCTTGGAAACACAGTTCTTAGCAACAGGGTAACTCACACGGGAGCTACACAACGCCGGGGCAAAGATAATCCACAGGTTCGGCGTCGACCGCGAGGAGCGCTACGTCGGGCCTGGAGTCACATGGACCCCCAACAACACAGTACCTTAGGAAAATGAAGCACACGATGATCAGCGGCGTCGAGCAATCCGGCGTCGCATCTTCCGTGTCGATCAGGCCTCAGCAGGCGTTGTTGATGATGCAGTTGCACAGAGTGAGCAGCGCTCACGGCATCGAAGGGCACACGGTTGATGCGATCAGCAGCGGGGCAGACACGAGGTCCTCTGGAGTTAGAGCCGTACTCCCACTCACTGGCGTTGCTGCTGGCGTCGGTCGGGCCCAGCGTCCGATCATCGTGATTGCTGGTCCTTTCAGAGGTGCTGGATTCACACTTCCAGCAAATAGCACTTTTAGCAGATGAAGTCCTTTAGCCCTGTGACTTCAGCAGGAGACTGGCACTCTTCCAGTCCTTGGAGATTTTCTTAGCAAGCGTGAGAGTACACACACAGTTCCTCTCTCCTGGTCCCTTGGCAAAAATAAAGAAGCACTGCAGGATTCCCCCAACAACAGCACACTGGCAGAAGGGGTAGGCAGTCCTTTAGATCAGCAGGCTTCTTGTCCTTGGTTACAGGGTTCCTTGTCAGAAGTGATCTGATTTCCTATTTCAGGGGTCCTTCTCTTATACCCCTTTTCGTCTTTGATCCCTTTGTCTATGCCGGGGATTTCCCAACATCCTGGGTCTGTGGTGGGTGGAGCTAGGCAGTAGCACCTGGCCTATTCATTGAGCCGGGCTGAGTCCTCAGACGCCCCGCAGGAGGTGGAGCCAGCATTGATACTGGCAGGAGCAGAGCTATCGCCCTCCTGGCAGGAGGTGGGGCTAGGATCGTCCATGGCAGGCACAGAGCCATCAGTCGCTTGGCAGGAGGTGGAGCCAGCATTGTATCAGGCAAGGCAGGCTATCAACAACTACTCTCCCCCTACTCTCAACGTAAATGTCCCACTCATCCCACACTGACTCATCCAGACCTCTTGGAGCCACCCAGCTCCTGTCACACACACGTAAGACCAGCAGAGACCAGATATGGTTAGACAAGAAAATAGACACTTTCTGAAAGTACTATTTTCGAACCCAGAGTCCAAAAACCATCCACACCAACGGATGCGTAATTAAACCCCGAGTTCAGGGATACCAAACTCGACATTGCACCATGCTCCCCGAGCCAGCTAGGATTATAGCGTTAACAATCCCGGCGGCCCATTCTATCCAACGGAGAGCAGTCTACCTCGCAATAGTGAAGCACGAAGATGGCGGCACGTCACTATCAGGACATGCCAACTTGGTCAGGCGTGTCCTACCTTACACTTACAATGCACCCTGCCCATGGGCCTACCATAGGGGTGACTAACATGAAGTTAAGGGAAGGTTGGAGGGGCTGGCAAGTAGGGATATCTGCGCAGCCGGCGTGACAGTACAGGACTGCACGTGGGTCTCGCAATGACCGACCCGTAGACATTCTTTTACAAGGCCGCTCCTGTGGGTGGCACAACACGTGCTGCAAGCCCACGAGCGGCATTTGTATTTACAAGCCCCGGCACTCCTGGTGCACTAGACTAGGGACTGACAGTAAACCAAATAAGCCAAACATGGATACAATAGATACATCATTTTAACATAGGGAGCACTTGCGCTATGGCACTGATCAGCAGTGACACGGCGCCCAAAGCATATACCAGCAAAACATCGTAAAACTGTAGAGGCAAACAGAAAAAATGGAGGAGAGACTCAAGCCAATGATGTCAGGTCTAACACACATCTAAAAAGTTTGCTTCTTTATCAGTTATACTGGCTGTGAACTGTAAATTTAGGTTATTGAAAGGTTATTGATGTTAATAGCATTGACAAATTAATTGGCCTGTGCCATAGTCCCACGCCAGATGACGAAGACGTCGTCAATGTATCGCCAGTATTTAACGACATTGTTTGACCAGTAGCTCACATGTTGCCCCCTGAGTACATGTTCCTCCCACCAGCCCACGTGGAGCCCCGCGTAGCTGGGGGAGAAACATGCACCCATGGCCACGCCCCTACACTGTTTATATACTGTGTTGTTGAAAAAAAGACATTGTTATTCAGACATTTCTCAACCATTTTGATTAACATTTGGTTATGCCGGTATAGTTCAACTGGGCGTTTATCTAAATAAAACTGCATTGCTCTTATGCCATCTGTGTGGGCTATACTGGTATACAGTGTAGAAATGTCCATAGTTATTAACAAAAGGTCATCCGACCATATACACTGGTTGATGTGAAATAAAAACTCTGTTGTGTCCTTGATGTAAGCAGCTAACAAAGTCACAAATTCTTGGAAATAGTGGTCGATGTATTTTGATGTGTTTTCAAACACACTCTTTATTGCAGACACTATTGGTCTTCCTGGGACAGGTGCTTGTTGTTTATGTACCTTAGGAATAAAGTACATATTTGGAAGAACAGGAAAGTCTTTATTCAAGAATTTAAATTCATCTTTTGAGATGAGCCCATCTCTTTTCCATTGATACAAATCTTTGCGACATGTTTCTTGGATGTTTTTGACTTCCACCATGTCAGTTTTCAAATAACAAGATTGATCGCTTAAATGACAATTTGCCTCCTCAATATACTCTTTCCTGCCCCAGATCACAATGTTTCCGCCCTTATCAGACTGTCTAATTATAATGTTTTTGTTGTTCTTCAGTTTATTCATTAGGGCTGTATATTGTCTCATTTGATAAGAGGGAGGTTTGTAAGATGTTGCCGTTTTGTGTTGCAATGCCTTCACTTCTTCGATTACTCTATCTGCATAAACATTGATGGCATCTCTAGGCATGTTGGGGATGAATGTCGATGGTGGTTTGAAAGGACTCATAGAGCGATCCCCAATTGTAATTTCTTCCTGATTTGCTATTTCTTGTGTACTGCTCTGGGTATCATTTCCATCCCGTAAATCGTGTAGGGTCCGCATCAACCCCACATCCTTCGCTTGTAATGCACTGCGACTGTCCTTTTTTCCTTGGTCTAAGCTCTTTTTGGTTTCCAAACCAGTCTTGATGGCATAGTATTTTTTTAATTTGATCTTTCGTATAAATTTGAATATGTCTACCCTTGTGTTGCAGTAGTTGAAATTGCTCCCAAGGCAATAGGAGAGTCCCAGAGATAATCGTTGTTTCTCTGCTGTTGTGAGGTCAGTTTCAGTTAAGTTAATGATGGTTTCTCGTTCATTGTTTTTTGTTCCTCCAAAATCGTTTTTTCCTCTTTTGCTTTCCTTTTTGCTGCGGCGCACCTGCGTTGCTGTCTTCTCCTTGCGTTCCTCCTCCGCTTTGATTTTGCTGTTGAGTCCTCGGACGTAGAGTGGATATCCTTTGCATGCGGATATGCTCAATTTCTTCCGCCTAAGTCAAATGCCCCATATCCCCTCGTTTTGAACCTGGGACACTATCATCTGACTCGTTCTCACTGGGTACTAAGATGGTTTCTGACCCAGACGCTGTGGACTCATTTCCTGCTGAAGCGCTCGGTGTTGGTAACTTTGCATTGGAAATGTTGGTGGCTCTTTGTTTGCGCATGTGATCAAACTTCAGGGCAAATGTATAGAACTGACCTAATTCGTAATCCTGTTGATCACGAGCAAATTTGTAGGCTTTTCTTGCTTTTATTAACTCTTCTTGTTTTTTGAGGCGATCTTTCATCTCCTTGATGGTTTTCTCTATATGTGCCCGATCTTTATTGAATTGGTCTTTCTCCAATTCCTTGGTGATGCGTGCGACCTCTTCCAAATTCGTTTGTCGATCTATTTTCGCATATTTTATCAGCAGGCATACGAGGCGCATAGAAGCCTCAAGATTGGTTTCAGCCCAGTCTTTTAATAGCAGGGGGTTGGGATTCTCAAAGCTCGGGAAGAGCATGATGCGCAAGCCGCGCGGCACTCTCCCCACTTCATGATACTTATCGAGTGATCTTATTTCCCACCACTTAGTGAGCTCTCCCCTACTGTTTTTTTCGAGTCCTTTCAAGAGTGTTTTAACATCAGGCTTCTCGTTTGTATCTGTTTTTTTGTGACTCGTATTACCATCCTGACCAATTTTAGGCAAATTGAGAAACAAAGCATCAAAAGATGCTTCCCTTTCCAGTTCTTCCGACATGATTTCACTGATGTAATTATTTACAGTCTTTTAGAATAAGGGGGGTCATATCACTCTGCCACCCCAATGCTGACTCTCTAGGCACCTCCCCAACCTGCTAGCGTGTCAATACGATTTCTCTCACCGTTGTCGTTGCTATATGTATATATATATATAAATATATGTGTATATTTATAAACAAAACAAAAAGCAGAGACCTCTGGATAGTTCCCATGTTTCAAAGGAGAGCAGTTACTGTATAGAGCACCCTACAACACAAGCAACACGCTGCATTTGCTCCCCTCAAATGTCATAGCATTAGCGCAGTGCCACCCATTCCGAGCTATAAAATGTGAAACACATTTACCAATCCACGCATTGTATTACAGCTTTGGATTGGTAAAATTCTATCCAAGCCAACATGGACTGAACAAAAGGAAACCCTGACATGTGCTTCATTATCATTATAGCTCTTCAGAGAGGTTTAGCTTTGTCCAGACTCAAAGGAGCACCAAATTTAAGTCAAAACAATACCCTTTCTGGTATAGAGTGCCACATAAATTATGCAAAAAAGAAGTAGAGAACACTGTGTAGTTCCCAGGTTTAGGTGGAGATCAGCTTCTGCTTAGAGCACCCTACACCAGTGACACTCATAATGTACTCACCTCAAATGTCTGCATTTCTGTCAAAGTTTTTAAGCATCGGATTAGCACAGTGCCATACATGCAGAGATAGAAAGGGACAACGTCCTTTGTTATTCCTGCAGCAGCCTTTAAGCAAAGGATTAGCACAGTGCTATCCATGCCAAGCTGATAAATGACATATACGTCCTGTGTTGGGTGTTGCTGCATTATAGAATTAATGGAACAGTACTGAACACTTGGAAAACGATGTGTCGTCTTCATGGGACATGGGCTAGCGATCCAGGTTTCTCTCACTCTATGCTTCTCCACAGAAGCTAATTCAATTCAGTGGGACCTTGTGGAGAAAGGAACCTCCTTTGATCACACCCTGCAGCCTGATCCCACTGGAGGAATCTACAAAAAAGTGACTACGTGTCAATGAAGAATTTTAACCAAAGGTGCCAAAGTTTCCAGGCAGTGAAGTGCCTTCTCTGTGCATGAAATTTGAATTGCTCCTGCTCAAAACGTTCTCATATATAAACAACGGCTTCAATTAGACATGGTCTGACAGCTTTTCAAGCTTGTGGAGCCCTTCTCATCTGCAACCTACTGCCTTGCCCATCTAAAGATTTTGGATATCCATTATTTAGGCTAAGTGACAAAATAAAACTTCCAACCAGGTTAAGCCTGGTTTCTGTATCCAATCTGCACTCCATTGTGGTGTAAAGTATAAGCATGAGCGGAAAATCCGTTCCGCTCGCGGATTTTGCGGATTTTCGGTAAATTCGCAATCCGCGAACGCTCGCGAATTTACCGAAAATCCGCAAATTCGCACGCAACAGATTTTTTTTTCTTGGTGATACAATTTTGCGGCGTGCAGCGTTCACTTACCGTCCTTCAGCGTTTGCCGAGTTGTTTTTCTCGATATTTTGCGAGTGCTGCGCCATTTTGGATCTTGCTGCGGGATCCCGCGGGAGTTTGGCGACGCATCACGAGAGTTCGCAATTGCGAACATGTAGGTGCGGCGGTTAGCAACAATCTCGCACTCGCAAAATTACAAAATTTGCAATTCTGCACAAGAAATCCACTAGCAAGCAGCATAGACCTTCTGAAAATCATGATTTTTATCAGAATAACTCCTCAGGTTGACATTTCCCTGCACTTTTTTTGATTTGAGGCCTTTTGACTCTCTTTGGATCACTTTTGGATTAGAAATCAACTTTCATAAGTAAGTTTGTTTGGGGCATTACAGTTACTGTTCCGCAGGAAGCACTCAGCAGGTACAAAAGTTCACTCATCATTAGTAACCATTCCCTGTAGTACTTCCTGAGGGCCCCCTCCAGAGCTCAATTGCCTATGTTTGTTTGGGGCATTACAGTTGCTGTTCAGCAGGTGCAAAAGTTCAAACTCATCATTAGTAATAGTAACCATTCCCTGTAGTGTTTCCTGACTGGGGCCCCTCCAGAGTTCAGTTGCTAGTTGCAACAATTGTATGACCCTGCTCTGACCCTCACAGCAGGCTCATAGAATAGCTACAAGTAGGCCACAAAGGTCCTGGAAAAAAAATTGCACTGCAACAGAAAGCAAATTACAGATAAGGAAGCAGGTGCCAGACTGGAATTTTAAAACAGTGACACATTAATAAATCAACCCCAAATTAATTCATGTCAGTTGAAGCAGGACAGGTGTGCTTGCTTTTCCCCCCATAATCTACAGTAATGATGAACCAGAGGGTGGCATTGATGTACCAGAGGGTGGCATGGGTGAAACAGAGGATGGCAGTGGTGAAACAGAGGGTGCTGGGAACCTGTGATGATGAACCAGACGTAGAAACAAAATATTTGCGACCGTTGCGAGCCGACAAGTAAATTCGCAATTGCAAACTGGTACAAAACCCTCGCGAACTGGCAGAAACCCTTGCGAACACAAAAAAAATCCGCAAATTCGCGAGAATTCGCGGATTTTGCAGATTGCAAGTTCGCAAATACGCAAATTCGCGAACGCAAGATTCGCAAAATTCGCCCATGCTTAGTAAAGTAAAACACACGATAAACTTGAAGGTGTTACTTTATTTCCTGTCAAATACGACACACCGGGAAGAGCGCTCCGGTCACCAGCTCAAAATCATGGACAGCTGCAACTGCCCTCATCAACTGTAAAATAACTGTCAGTTGGCAAAGTACAAACGCCATCTGACGTAATGTATGCAACTGAGGGAGTCGCGCGGGAGGGACGGGATCCTCCAGGGGACAATTGCAAACGGGAAGATACCAACGTAACACATCTCCTTCCGAAGGGAAAGAAGGGAAAATAGGTGAAAAAACATGTAATTGTTAGTCAAACATGATCCTTGTAATACATGAGTCTGTTCACAAAGCGACCATGTAGACACGGGTAATTGGTTACTTCCCCGTTGTCGTCATCTGTGGTTAGTCCACTACGGACCTCTAGTTGTTTTCTGTTCCAAATTCACCGGTGGTGTTGCTGTAAACAAGGTTCATTTGTTCCGTAAAGGCCAACACAATGTCCTGACCATCCTCCAACATGGACGAATGAACTTCACAGGAGGATTCGGCTGAGTCTTCTGATCCCCTGAACTCGTGCTCACCCGCAAAGCCAATATGCATCCAGTCAGCTCCTATGTTTAATTCATGGTGTGGGCATTGTACGCGTTTGTGTGCCTCTTTACTCTCTTCCTCTGACTCCTCATAGTTCAACCAGCCCCAGCAATCATTTTTCCTATCGTGCTCCAGTCTTCTCTTACTCATACCATCTTCTCCATCCAGGTGAGTGATAACAGCTTTAAGATCCTTTTTCTTGGGTAGTTTCCTGGACCAGACCACACTGCGTCTACGCCTACTATTACAACTGGTTTCTTTCTCATTGTCATCATCGGTGTTTGACCCAACGTCAGTTCTCTTGTCGTACTCTGTACCAGAGCCACTGGTAAATTTCTTTTCAATATGTCCCACTCCTTCAGTACGAGCCTCATCAAAGACCTGTCCTTCCTCCAATTTCATCGAATGAATTCCGCAGGAGGATGCTGCCGAGTCTTCTGTGCTGCTGAACTCGTATTCTCTCCTGTATTCTATAAGCACCCTGTTCTTCCCTAACTCAACTTTGGGGTGTGGACATTGTAAGAGTTCTTGTGCTTCCTTAATCTCTTTCTCTAACTCTTCATTATATAACCAGTCATAGTACTCTCCTTTGTTATCGCACTTTGACTTAACAAGACTCCGACCTTCTTCCCCTTCCTGGTCAATGTCATCAGCATATTCCTCTCTTGCCTTAGACTTGGGCTCAGCCAATGCAGTTGCATGCCACACTTTCCTAAAATTAAGACGGATAGAATTACAAAGGTCCTCCTCTATTCCTATAGTTTGTGTTACTATACATTTTCCTTTTTTTCCAAATACACTTTTTTCCACTACATCTTCTTCACTGTTTTTTATCTCGAATTCCATTCCTCTGTATGTATCTTGTTTCATTTTGAATTTGTCCATAGCTGCTTCTCTTTTCCATTTCTTTCTCCTTGCAGCTCTTTTCCATCCTACATCGACCTTAGATGGTGGTGTTCTTGCACTTAAAAACTCAAACCTGGTTATTAGTGTACTGTTTTTTTACGCCAGCCCACTCATAGACTCAGTACCGTTTTGATGTAGCGTTATTCTTAATTTTTCCTGATCCTTCCACCCCAGTATAGAGGGTCCATTTTCTGAGATGTATACCATACTCCTTGTACTTCTCTCCTTGTAACTCAATTCCAACTCTCTGCATCCTATTAAGTTAATGTCCTCGCCTGTGTATGTTTACAGGGATATGTTGGCTTCTTTTAATTCATTCCCTAGTGTTTCTGCTAATTTACTCTTCCATATACTTGTGCTAACCATAGTATAATGTGACACTGAATCAGCGATTATAACTATTTTTACTCCACCTATGTTGATGGCACACTCTGGTTTTATTTTACTTTGGTCACTTCCTCTTTGTTACCTGCATCTTTCCTGAACATTTTGTATCTTTGTACATCAACAGACACCACTTGCTTAAAATGATCATCTAAGTCTTCCATTATATCCTCAAATACATTCCTTTCTTCTCCCTCATGGACTTTCTTTTCAATGTTAGAGTACACTTTTTTACCACCTGTTCCTAAACTGTGCAACAATATCTTTACCTTTTCCTCTGGTTTTAATGGTTCTTCCTCCTTGTCAAATATGTATAAGTAATTGTAAAAATATTCCTTCCACTCTTCCCATTTAGCCGTTGTTGTACCATCCCCTTTCAAAAATGGCTCAGGTGGCAGTAAATTATACATTTTGTTTTTATCCTTGTTATTTAGCTATCAATCCCAATATTGTTCACAGTTCTATTTATTCTTTCTCTTTTATTTGTTCAAAAGAAAAAAATTCGATTTATTCTTTGTTGTTCACTGCAAAGGATACTTTTTTTTTGGTACTCATCCAGTAGATTTCGCTCTAAACGATGTTATCCGCGTTGCACGCAAAAGGTGATGCGTGTAGTCTAGTTGTTCTTTCTCTCACAATTTCACCCAGCGCGATGACGTCACGCGCTTAGAAGTCCAGTTCAGATTATCCACTCGTAGTTCCCTTAGTTTATGCACTCAATACAATTGTTCCTTGGATGTGAGATTTTCTCTTTAACCTTTACTTGAGCTTATAGATTATCTTTTTCTTTCAATATTAATCATGCGTTTAATTTGCTTCACGACACAGTGACTTTCAAACTCAAAATGGCCCCTTAACTCCAGTACGTAAACACGTCTGCTCCTGAATGAACGTTGTAGTTCTGAGGAGATCACACCTCACACGCTTAATGCGCTGCTTCAGATCAATTTGAAACGTGGTTTCAGAGATTTAACTTTATTCCCTGCTCCGCTCACAACTCCTCCACCCAGCTTCAAGGGCTCACATCATAAGCCACTTGTTTGATTAGTTTAACTACGCTGTGACTTTCATACTCAAAATGGCCTCAAGCCAGTATTTAATCTAGTTTCTTCTTGGATGAATGCTGTAGTTCTGAAGAGAAATACTTTGCACGCTTAATGCGCTGCTTCAGATCAATTTCAAACGTGGTTTCAGAGATTTAACTTTGTTCCCTGCTCCGCTCACAACTCCTCCACCCAGTTTCCAAGGCTCAGCTCATAAACTTGCGCAGATTCCAGTGCTAATCTACTTCGGGTCTTACTTTTCTGTACTATTTCATGTTCACGAGAACGCCCAAACTTCAATCAGTATTCACCTGTCACATTTAATCCGCTCATAGTCCAAGTCTCACTTTATCGACTTCACTCATAAATTAAACTTGCCGAGATTCACGGAGGCTGCTCTGTTACCTTAACTCAATAATACTTTGTGTATGGAAATACACGCTTCACGATGCTGTTACACTCCTTGTCTCTTCATCTTAAATATTCCTCAATTTGTGGGTTCTCCGGTGTGCCGTCCTCGTCGCCAAATTTGTAAAGTAAAACACACGATAAACTTGAAGGTGTTACTTTATTTCCTGTCAAATACGACACACCGGGAAGAGCGCTCCGGTCACCAGCTCAAAATCATGGACAGCTGCAACTGCCCTCATCAACTGTAAACTAACTGTCAGTTGGCAAAGTATAAACGCCATCTGACGTAATGTATGCAAATGAGGGGGTCGCGCAGCAGGGACGGGAGCATGCAGGGGACAATTGCAAACGGGAAGATACCAACGTAACATGCGGTAGGCCCTAAATCATGTCTAGGTGTACTGTGACAACAGAACAGCGGTTGGTGCTTAATGCTTTTTTGGAGCTATTTTCATTTAAAGCTTTAAAAAACCATATCTCCCGTACCCCTTAGTGGATTTTTGTCACTTTGGTGCCATTTAATTTTTTTTAAAGTTCTCTATTTTTCTAAATTCGTTTGCGATTTGTCTTGTTTTGTGTTTTGATGTTGTAACTGATTTGCTACTACAGTGCCCTAAATTAAGCCTGCTTAGTCTAAGCCATAGATTATTTTAGTGACTTTAGTGGTTAACCCTAACAATGATTGTGCTTGTTACTTAAGGAGTGTCTTTACCTCTTATATCCTTAATGGCTTGGAATGTTCTAAGGATTTTAGGCACGCCTTAACCACCCTTGTTGTGGGTCCTTGCCTTTGGATCAGGTCTATCATAGTGGAGTGGGTATTTAATAGACGGCTACATTACATGTTGATAATAGAATATTTTTTTGGCATTCAATTAAAAGAAAAAGCACAATCGGCACATAACAAAACTACAGGCTCCCAACCTCAAAGCTTCAATAAATACATTACAGATGAGTAGATACAAATATACCACTGCTATGAGCATTCATCATCGAGGATGTCTACAAATCTGAACATTTTAGGAATTCAATAGCCAAGGAAATGTGTTGACTAACCAGAACTACTAGTGATTATCCGCTTTTATTTTGTACTCTGTTTCCCTACTGTAGTCACTGAAGAGGTCTTTCTCATCCAAATATTATTTACCACCTGTTAACTTATGATTAGTTACACCTTTTACTAGGAGCAACATTAATTGTTCCTAGTTCATAGATTTCACATGTTCGGTGTTTTATTTATACTACAATAAGCAGACATGTAAGAATGAGTTATGATTCAATATGTGTGAATCTCCTAGGTAAAGGTTGTTTGTAACCCTCTCTATGTCTGTGTGTTGTATTTGCTTTAGACAGCGGCAACACTTTCTCATTAGAAAATCAGTAATATGTCCATAAAGAGCTATGGCATAAAGCGGTGCAAGGAAAGCATTTTCAAACAACCATGTGATGCTATAATTATCTTGTCTATCATCTTTTTTTTCAATGCCTTCCTATACATATCGCACAAGGATTCTTCCAGTTACACACACTTTCCGTTTAAAAATAACCAGGTGACATGTCACCGCCTGTGCAGTTGTGGAGTTCTTGCTTCAGTGGTTGCTAGGGAGCTTTTTCAGTTGCTATGTGACTTAGCAAGGGGAGCAGTTAACAAGGGCAGACCATGGAGAGAATCACGCATAATCTCACAGCTCTTTAATGCATGCCTGCATTGTATGGATTATGAGTGTTGGAACACCCAAATATCACTGAGCTTTCTAGGGCAAAAAAGACACTTTAATGAGAGTCTGGAGACAGATAATCCAGCTGCAGGATTCACTCTGTTTGCCGCAGGCTGCCTATGCAGAGGACTGCCACTGCCCCACTTCTAGTGTGACGCATGTTTTGGGAAAAGCACCAGCAGTAATTGCTAAAAATAACAAAATGCCTTCAGGTAAACTTGGAAAGTGTCTCCTTGTTTTGCCCAAACAAATCACATCCCATCATAGAAAGTGATCTCATGCAAAGACATGAGCCAGGCTGCCGTCTCAGTCGCCGCTCTTGGCTTAATAGCTTTAGGCTGTGAGTCTGCCCTCCACGCCTAGTCAACTCACTCATTGGATGGCTTTAAAAAAAACATGTATAATTCATCCAGCTATTTTGAAGCATCTGGAGTATTTTTATGACCTGCTCTCGCTGTGCTTGATGTCTACTGATGTCCATTGATATTGCAAAATAATTATACGAACGTATTTTTATTATTATCATTATTGTTATTACATTTTAAAAGTTGGCATTAGTTATGGCAAAGGAGCCATAACTGGAAAAAGGGTAAATGATCAGGTGCCTCATTAATAACGAAGTAGTAATTTTCCTATTCACGTGCTCACGCTTTCAGCTTTTGTCAGGTTATTATTTTTCATGTTAGCAAAAAGTTATACTCCTATTGTATTGAAGGCAGGGCCATACTTGCACACATCCTTATGTTAGCATAGTCTTATTAGAAGTGTAAACGCCATTTTACCTTTTTGCTGCTTTTGCACAAGACACTATATGTAACTGTTGTTGTAGGTTAGGCTGCGCGAATTGCTTCACATGAGAATGGCTTGTTTTCAACCTCCCTAGACTTACAGCTCGACCTTAGTCTGCACAGTGAGTGCTAAAGCCTCCAAGGTCATCAAAACAATGTTAGGTGTTGTTCAGGCTGATCGCCTCATGCACTAGACATAACATGCACGCAGCTGCAGCTAGCTGAAATTCTGGCGTCTTTAATATCACACGGCATGCATGATTTAGACACTCTGAAGGAAGCCCGTTTCCAGAGAGACAGACAGCTATTGCAGATCCTGATGTGATTCATTTCTGCTGATTTTGGAGGTCTGGGGTTCCTCATTCAAGCCTAAGAGGCCTTCTATATTTTATAAAACATAGTTCCTAGCTCGGGAGGGTGGCATACAAGGTGCTTTATGACCTGTTCCCACCATCAATATAATATGATTTCTCGTTTTGTGTTTTATGGAATTGTAACAATGCTGATCATATCATTTTTAATCATATTGCTGCTTATACTCACAACAATACTGCATCTTAGAGCACGCGTTAAAATAAATATTTTAAACTTTATTTTGTCTCTTTCTTTTTCCATGTTGTGGACTGGTATGAGAATATAACAAAAGAGTGTTCTTGATTCCCACCATTCCAGAGAGTAACCTAAGGCACATGTTCTGGGTTGTCTAATCATTGGTACCTTTGCTATAGGACGAAGAGCTAATGTGACACTGATGCTAGTCGGTTAAGGGTTCTAAGTACTAAGGCTAGTTTTTTGGTCCACCACAATTCACTGATGTCCTGGGTCTCTGTGCACAGTTCTGTGTATGAGCAGAATCCTTGCAACACTATATTAAAGTACATTGCTCATTTTACTTTGCATGTCCAACTCAAGACTGTCAGATGTCAGCCCAGAGTATGAGGCAGTTTACTTTTAGGGTTCAAGTGCAAATGTACCCTATCTCTTTTTACTACACAAGGAAACCATTTTCCATTTGAAAAATCTCCTCGCCCTGAAACTCATGAACACAGGAGGGATCACATAATATTTTGCATCCAATTTCCAAACCTATTCTAGTATTTTAAGCCTGAATGTTTTACTGAGGATAATGTAGACATCTTCCACATTTTCTATCCTCTTAATTTCCATTTGCGAGTGCCGATGTTCACAGATCCTAATTATACAAGGCAGAATCTACCCTGTTTGCTCACTGATGAAGCAGTTTGTCAATTAAAGTGGAACTCGGGTAGTCAAACATCTTTTGAGTCATCCTGCGGGTACTTCAGAAACAATGAGTGCACATTATTTGTGATGAACACATTGTTTAAGTATGTATGTTTAATAAACTGAACCTGTTAGACCTGGCCCTTTTGGTTTATCCCAAAAACGTTTGCCTTTTGCCTCAAGTTTTTTTTATTGTGATAATGATTGGTTATCCATGATTGGCATATTTGATTTACTGGCAAGTCCCTAGTAAAGTGCACAGTGTGTGAAATGGCCTGTAAATTAAATGGGCTTGCAGCACTGGTTGTGCCACCCACATGAGTAGGCCTGTAAGTGTATCTAAGACCTTACACTGTAGTGCCTGTGCCTGCAGTTGCAAACTGCCAGGTTGTTCACCGTAGTGCACCCACTTGTACATGTTAGGCTCCCCTAAGGAGCCTAACATGCCTTTTATACGATTTTTCACGATTTTTCACTATCTACAAAGACTAAACAGAGTATTGCGACTTTGTGCTTGTTTGTAAATAGAGAATGAACCAAAGAGAATCAATTGTAAAACAGTAAATGCTTGGATAACAATCAATCAAATGGAGAGACAAGCAGGCACGACGGATTACAACGGGGGTATAGGCCTGCGTTAACTACCCTTCACTATCTGCAAAGAGAGAGTACTACTAAGAGAAAAGAGGGGAGGGGGGGGCAGCGTTCAAAGCACATCAGCGTGCATAAACACGAAAAAGTTTTTACCTATCACGTACTTGACATTTGACAGCTTTTGATATTTGCTATTAAAAAACCATTGAAATTCACTGAAAAAACCATAGGTTTTAGGCCATATATAGTTAGGAATTTGCATTTACAAAACCTTGAAAATTCACAGAAAAAAACATTGGTTATAGACCATATACAGTTAGGGATTAGCCTTTTCAAAACCTTATTTTACTCACACAAAACCATTGAAATTTCATATATAGTTAGTTGCACTAACTATATATCGCGCACCCGCAATCCACTGCTGATGATGTCACATATTACATCATTCATGACATGGTTAGTGACATCACTGATGACATCACTGATGACATCTCAAATGACATGAATGATGACATCTCAAATGACATCACTATGACATCACTGATGAAATCTCAAATGACATCACTGATAAAATCACTGATAACATCTCATTTGACATTACTGATCACATCACTGATGATATCATTCATGTGATAATACCATGAACCTCTTCAGACTCTAATATAACCTTAGATACAATCAGTGTAAACAGACAGTCACAGACTGTCACTCATCCATGGAGTTACTCACACACCTAGTCAGTTATGCAAAAAATCAATCACACCTCCAGTTTCTCAACTATACAGTTATACACACCTTACTTATTCAAACATATACTAACACATATTTACTCTCTTATACAATCCCTGATACATGTTCACAATGATCCATACAGCCACTCACACATTCACTGGCTCTTATGCACAGTTATTTATATATGTCAACTCTCACATGTACTGTGTTTTACATATGTACTTACTTTGACATGTAGCACTGAGATATCCATTCACTCACCAATACACTCATGCACAGTCAACCGCCCATACAGCTGTTTCCACATGCACTTTTGAACCCATACATATAGTGAATCAACTACTCACACATCTATGTACAGAGTCACACACCTCCCAGCCACCCATACACACACACTCAGTTTCCCATAACAAATACTTGGACAACCAATGAATAACCCATACAGTTACTCATATAGCTACGGATCAACACATGCAGCAGTTTGTAGAACAACAGATATAATGATGCACAAATTAAGACAGTTTAGTCACTAACCCATGCACTCAGTAAGACACATTTAATCATTCTCTCATACAGTCAGTCATGCACCTACTAAATCCTTCTTCCAGACACTTATACATCCACTCATTCTTCAATATGTAAGACATATTTTAACTTTACAGAAACATACAGTCACTGGATGTTGTCATCAGTGATGTCATCAGTGATGTCATTTAAGATGTCATCAGTGATGTCATCAGTGATGTCATTTAAGATGTCATCAGTGATGTCATTTGAGATGTCATCAGTGATGTCACTAACCATGTCATGAATGATGTAATATGTGACATCATCCGCAGTGGATTGCGGGTGCGCGATATATAGTTAGTGCAACCAACTATATATGAAATTTCAATGGTTTTGTGTGAGTAAAATAAGGTTTTAAAAAGGCTAATCCCTAACTATATATGGTCTATAACCAATGGTTTTTTCAGTGAATTTTCAAGGTTTTGTAAATGCAAATTCCTAACTATATATGGCCTAAAACCTATGGTTTTTTCTGTGAATATATATATATATATATATACATGTATACGATTGCTCCAAACTTGCCTCCAGAAGAAGAAAGAGAAAGCACTCACAGGGGCGAGTTCAAGTTTTTATTTTTAAACTCACAGTGGCCAGGCGCGTTTCGGCAGTCGCCTTTGTCGATGGACCATCGACAAAGGCGACTGCCGAAACGCGTCTGGCCACTGTGAGTTCAAAAATAAAAACTTGAACTCACCCCTGTGAGTGCTTTCTCTTTCTTCTTCTGGAGGCAAGTTTGGAGCAATCATTTAAGCGGGAGGAACCACCCGCCAAAGCACCCGTTCTCGAGTGCGTGAAGCCGTGTAACAAAAAGGAGCTTATATATATATTCAAAGTGACTCGTGTACACAGCGGCTACAGCAAATAGAAAACGCCAGAGCCGGACTTCAAATCGTGATGCTTTTATTTAGTGCAAATTCGATGCATGTCGTCAGGCGCGTTTTGCTCACTGATACTGGATTGTTACACAACACTGCATTTTAAAAGAACGGGTCCTCTACTGTTTTTTCAGGCCAACTCATAATTGGGACATGGCAATAGACATAGGACTATAGAGTGAATGTCAATGCTAACACTTGGGAAAATACAGACGCCATTTTAAAGTGCATATGGAATAACATATTAACATCAGACAACTCGGTACACAGTAAACAGATATTTACATTGGAGCTTTGTTTGAGTCCTCTATGCGTTGATGGAACTTCTTTAAAGTGCAAAAGTGCTACTGATTATTGACGCAAGTGCTTTTTTTTAAATTAAAGAGACAATTGTCCAAACATTAGATATCCTTCCTCGGTTTGCACAATGTAGACTTGTGTTTAAATATCAGCTCAAATGCATTGTTGCTAAGCCGAATTGCCCCCCGCTATTCATTATTTAAATATATATATATAAATACACGGTAATACTCTTTGGGCACAATCACATTTCTTTAGCAATTTTTTTTGATATTGACATTGTTTTAGAATATAAAAATCTTTTAAGTAAATAGCAACATCATAATGAAAAACACGTGTTGACCAAAAGAGCGTTTTTTTTCCATCTACCCACAAGGAAACGGAGATGCATCAATGTAGAGCAATAACAGTACAAATATATAATGTTCTCAACATTTTGCCTCAGTTCCACACAAAGTGAACCTAAGCGCCCTATTTCCTGGTGTGTCAGTCTTAAGATAAGTTCAAATAACCAACTTCATATCAAATTGACATTCTTAACAGATAACTTGGGCATATCTATATGTTATGCCATGCGGTTACGAAATGCATAGAGACCCGAAAATTATAACTGCAGTGCTGGAACTAGTGAAAATAGCGTAAGGAAGATAAAGTGCTTGTGCTAAAAGTGCATAGTCATGTTGTATCTTAATAATTTAAAAAAATGTATATTTCATACTGTATTACATATTCGCCTAAGTAAGGTTCAGGAATATTCACTCTCATGGATGCTTAGCAATACCTGTGCATTGCTGTGAACCCTCGACTAAACTCATCTAAAACACACATCTGTCTTACTGCTCTTGGGATGAATCCAGTGTATCTTGAGAGAACTATAAGAAATTTCGTAGGTCTTCCCCCATATTGAGACCTCCCGGGGTCTTGCTGTTTAGTTGGATAATATATCTAGACTCAAGTTGTCTTAAACTTTTCTTATGGTCACCCCCTTTCTTATTTGGCACGACTGCATCTATCATGAAATATTTTAAATGCGATAAATTTTTGTTGTGAATAGTCTGAAAATGCCGAGCTACCGGTAGCTCTGATTGGCATTCACTATAGCACGTAAATGCTGCAGAATTCAAACATGGACTGCCAACTTAGTGCTGCCCACGTATGTAAGGTTACAGCTACATCGTAGTACATATACTGCCAACTCAGTACGGCAAGTAAAATGTCCTTTGATGGCAATAGGGACTGGATCAAATGGGGTAACATAGGTGGAAGTGTTAACCCCAAATTTGCATGCCCGACAGGAACTGCAGCGAAAGAAACCTTTCCGTGGCGATAGCCAGTCAGTTTTGGATTCAGTCTCTGGACTACTTTTGACCAGATCATCGCGCATATTATAGGCCCGTTTAAAGGTAACCTTTGGGGTCTCTAGTAGAACTTCTCTCAATACATGATCTGTCATAGCTATGGGCCACTGTTGTCTAACTATTTTAGCAATCTGACGTGATTGCCAGCTATAACCTGTCACAAGCCTCAAAGCTCCACTCTCCTGTTTTTCACTGGATGTTGTTGTATTGCCCCTGTTAGGATCTAATAGATCTAACCAATTTAGGCTGCTAGAGTTGTAGCCTCTTGCTATCAATCGGTTTTTGGGCTCCCCTTGATAGATATCCCTGAGTTCTAATGTACTGCAGGTTCTATGAATCCTAAGAAATTCCCCGTAAGGAATACTTTTGATGGTATGACGGGGTGGAAGCTGCCGGCATGTAAAATCGTGTTTCCTGAGGTGGTTTTACGGAACAAACAAGTGAGAATCTTCTTATCTTTGATTTCTACATGCACATTGTTAGAACCGGCTGTCTCTAGTTGGCAGAGGTATGCACTTCTGACAAATAGGGACACTCCTTTTCTAGTCAGGGCAAGGGGATCACACCCTTCGATAACCCCTGCTCACCCCCTTGGTAGCTTGGCAGAGCAGAACAGGCTTATCTCAGAGGCTGTGCGTTAAGCAATTATGACCACATACAGTAATACAGTGAATACGCTACAAATGGACACGACACCGTAGAATTATAAAAATAAGTATTTTTATATAAGGCTTAGCACAAGACCAAAATAACGGCAAAACTGTACACAATCGGAATAAATACGTTTGGGAAGGAAAAGGATAGTTCAAAGGTAGTTTCTTCTGTAGCACGAAAAAGTCTTTTAGTATCAAGCAAATCTTCTTCTTGGAAACACAGTTCTTAGCAACAGGGTAACTCACACGGGAGCTACACAATGCCCGGGCAAAGATAATCCACAGGTTCGGCTTCGACCGCGAGGAGCGCTACGTCGGGCCTGGAGTCACACGGACCCCCAACAACACAGTACCTTAGGAAAATGAAGCACACGATGATCAGCGGCGTCGAGCAATCCGGCGTCGCGTCTTCGGTGTCGATCAGGCCTCAGCAGGCGTTGTTGATGATGCAGTTGCACAGAGTGAGCAGCGCTCACGGCGTAGAAGGGCACACGGTTGATGCGATCAGCAGCGGGGCAGACACGAGGTCCTCTGGAGTTAGAGCCGTACGCCCACTCACTGGCGTTGCTGCTGGCGTCGGTCGGGCCCAGCGTCTGATCGTCGTGATTGCTGGTCCTTTCAGAGGTGCTGGATTCACACTTCCAGCAAATAGCACTTTTAGCAGATGAAGTCCTTTAGCCCTGTGACTTCAGCAGGAGACTGGCACTCTTCCAGTCCTTGGAGATTTTCTTAGCAAGCGTGAGAGTACACACACAGTTCCTCTCTCCTGGTCCCTTGGCAAAAATAAAGAAGCACTGCAGGATTCCCCCAACAACAGCACACTGGCAGAAGGGGTAGGCAGTCCTTTAGATCAGCAGGCTTCTTGTCCTTGGTTACAGGGTTCCTTGTCAGAAGTGATCTGATTTCCTATTTCAGGGGTCCTTCTCTTATACCCCTTTTCGTCTTTGATCCCTTTGTCTATGCCGGGGATTTCCCAACATCCTGGGTCTGTGGTGGGTGGAGCTAGGCAGTAGCACCTGGCCTATTCATTGAGCCGGGCTGAGTCCTCAGACGCCCCGCAGGAGGTGGAGCCAGCATTGATACTGGCAGGAGCAGAGCTATCGCCCTCCTGGCAGGAGGTGGGGCTAGGATCGTCCATGGCAGGCACAGAGCCATCAGTCGCTTGGCAGGAGGTGGAGCCAGCATTGTATCAGGCAAGGCAGGCTATCAACAACTACTCTCCCCCTACTCTCAACGTAAATGTCCCACTCATCCCACACTGACTCATCCAGACCTCTTGGAGCCACCCAGCTCCTGTCACACACACGTAAGACCAGCAGAGACCAGATATGGTTAGACAAGAAAATAGACACTTTCTGAAAGTACTATTTTCGAACCCAGAGTCCAAAAACCATCCACACCAACGGATGCGAAATTAAACCCCGAGTTCAGGGATACCAAACTCGACATTGCACCATGCTCCCCGAGCCAGCTAGGATTATAGCGTTAACAATCCCGGCGGCCCATTCTATCCAACGGAGAGCAGGCTACCTCGCAATAGTGAAGCACGAAGATGGCGGCACGTCACTATCAGGACATGCCAACTTGGTCAGGCGTGTCCTACCTTACACTTACAATGCACCCTGCCCATGGGCCTACCATAGGGGTGACTAACATGAAGTTAAGGGAAGGTTGGAGGGGCTGGCAAGTAGGGATACCTGCGCAGCCGGCGTGACAGTACAGGACTGCATGTGGGTCTCGCAATGACCGACCCGTAGACATTCTTTTACAAGGCCGCTCCTGTGGGTGGCACAACACGTGCTGCAAGCCCACGAGCGGCATTTGTATTTACAAGCCCCGGCACTCCTGGTGCACTAGACTAGGGACTGACAGTAAACCAAATAAGCCAAACATGGATACAATAGAAACATCATTTTAACATAGGGAGCACTTGCGCTATGGCACTGATCAGCAGTGACACGGCGCCCAAAGCATATACCAGCAAAACATCGTAAAACAGTAGAGGCAAACAGAAAAAATGGAGGAGAGACTCAAGCCAATGATGTCAGGTCTAACACGTGTCCCCTCCAGCTGAAATGTGGGGAGAAGTACCCCTAACCTAGGGAGTCCTCATCACTAAGGCGGAAAAATCTGGACAGACCATCAGCATTGGCGTGATCTGTACCAGGGCGGTGTTTCACCGTAAAGTCCATCCCCTGTAGAGCAATGGACCACCTCAACAGTTTTGGATTCTCACCCCTCATTTGCATCAACCATCTGAGGGGCCTGTGGTCTGTCTGAACCCGGAAGTGAGTCCCAAACAGGTAGGGTCTTAGCTTCTTCAGCGCCCAGACCACAGCAAATGCTTCTCTCTCTATCGCACTCCACCTCGTTTCTCTGGGAAGTAACCTCCTACTGATGAAGGCTACCGGCAAGTCTCGGCCCTCTTCATTCACCTGACCTAGAACAGCCCCCACGCCATGCTCTGAAGCGTCCGTCTGAACAATGAATTCTTTCGAAAAATCGGGTGCTTGGAGTATAGGTGCTGTGCACATTGCAGTTTTCAGGGTGTCAAAGGCCGTTTGACAGGCATCAGTCCAGATCACGTTTCGTGGCTGCTTCCTGGAAGTCAGCGAAGTCAAGGGGTGCACAATGTTGCCGTAATCCTTGACAAACCTCCTGTAATAACCCGTGAGTCCTAAGAAGGCTCTCACCTGCGTTTGGGTTTTGGGCGGTGCCCAAGCCAGGATGGTATCAATCTTAGGTTGCAGGGGGGCCACCTTACCGCTCCCTACTTGGTGCCCCAAGTACACCACAGAACCCTGCCCAATCTGGCACTTACTGGCTTTGATTGTGAGGCCTGCTCCGCGCAGGGCCAACAACACTTCCTGGAGGTGGCGCAAGTGTTCCTCCCAGCTGGCGCTGAACACTGCGATGTCGTCCAGGTAGGCGGCACTGAATTCCTCCAGTCCAGCCAAGACCTGGTTGACCAACCTCTGGAAGGTGGCAGGGGCATTCTTCATCCCAAAGGGCATCACCCGGAACTGGTATAGCCCATCTGGTGTGGAGAATGCTGACCTCTCTTTTGCCCCATCAGTCAAGGCGATCTGCCAGTACCCAGACGTTAAATCGAACGTACTAAGGTACCGGGCAGGCCCCAACCGATCGATGAGCTCATCAGCTCTGGGGATGGGGTGCGCGTCAGTCTTCGTGACTGAATTGAGCCCTCGGTAGTCCACGCAGAACCGGAGTTCCGGTGAAGCACCAGGCGCTGCAGCCTTCAGGACCAAGACCACTGGGCTGGCCCAAGGACTGCTAGAGGACTCAATCACCCCTAACGCGAACATTTTGGAGACCTCCTCCTTAATGTACGCTCGGACCTTGTCAGTCACCCTGTAAGCCTTGTGCTTCACAGGAGGGCTGTCTCCGGTGTCAACGTCATGGACACACCAATGCGTGACACCCGGAACCAAGGAAAACAGATCCGGGAATTGCCCCAACAGCTGGTGACAATCCTGTCTCTGCTCAAGGGTCAGTGTGTCAGAGAGGACCACACCATCCACTGACCCGTCTTGCTCTTTAGCATACAGGAGGTCAGGAAGAGGCTCACTCTCCTCCTCCATCCCATCATCTGTAGCTAGGAGCATGCCCACTTCGGACCTTTCTAAGTGGGGCTTCAAACGGTTGACATGCAGGACCCGCAAGGGGTTCCTGGGAGATTTCAAGTCCACCAAGTAGGTGACATCGCTCTTCTTCTCCACAACCTTACACGGTCCAGTCCACCTGTCCTTGAGCGCACAAGGTTCCACAGGGGACATGACCCACACTTCCTGACCAGGCTGAAGCTCTACCAGAGTGGCATTCCGGTCGTACCATCGCTTCATCTCCTCCTGGCTGGCCTCCAGATTTGCCTGAGCAAGTTCTCTGAAGCGCCGAGTCTGGTTCCGAAAGGCCAGCATGTAGCTGTATACATCCTGGGGAGGTTTCCTGGGAGATTGCTCCCAGCCTTCCTTGACCAGACTCAAAGGTCCTCTTACCGGGTGACCGTATAGGAGCTCAAAGGGGCTGAACCCTAGAGCCTTCTGCGGCACCTCACGGTAAGCAAACAACAGGCATGGCAAGAGGACGTCCCATTTCCGCCTCATTGGTTCTTCAAGACCCATAATCATGCCTTTCAGGGTCCGGTTGAATCTCTCAACCAGCCCATTTCCTTGAGGGTGGTAAGGAGTGGTGAACTTGTAGGTTACCCCACACTCCTTCCACAGAGACTTCATATAGTTCGAAATGAAGTTGGTGCCTCGGTCGGACACCACCTCTCTGGGGAACCCCATCCGGGAGAAAACACCCATCAGTGCTCGTCCCACCATGGGGGCCGTCACTGTTCGGAGAGGGATGGCCTCCGGGTACCTCGTGGCATGGTCCACCAAGACCAGGATGAACCTGTTGCCCAGGGCTGTCTTGGGGTCCAGGGGCCCAACAATGTCAATACCCACCCGGTCAAAGGGGGTGCTGACCACCGGAAAAGGTTGGAGGGGAGCCTTCTGCTTCCTTCCGCTTTTCCCACTTGCCTGGCTAGTGCAACAAGTCTTGCAATGGATGTCTACATCCCTACGCATCTGAGGCCAATAAAAATGGGTGACAAGCCTGTCATAGGTCTTGTCCTGCCCCAGATGTCCAGCTAACGGTACATCATGAGCCAAACCCAGTAGGAAGGCTCTGAAGCGCTGGGGTACCACCAGCACACGGGCTGACCCAGGCTCAGCAGCCTTAGGCTCGCTATACAGGAGGTCGTTCTCCCAGTACACAAAATGTGACCCTGACTGATCACCTGAGGATTGGGCTGAGGCCTGCTGCCTCATGCCCACAAGACAAGGGCACACCTTCTGTTCCGCACAGAATTCCTCCCTGGAGGGACCACCATCCTGCTGCCAGTGGGTCAGCTCGGGCAGATCTCCCAGTTCGGCAATTTGTTCCCCTGTGGGCTCCAGGGCATCCCCCTCAGGGTCTACCTCCTCCTGGACCACGGGAACAACGGGGGCCGGTTTCCCACGCCTCCTGCCTCTTCTCTTCACAGCTGGGTCCTGGGCCATACTTTCAGGCTCCGGGACCCCATCAACACCCTTACTCGCTGTCATGGATCGAGTGGTTGCACACACCCACTCTGGCACACCCAACATTTTCAAGTGCGCCGCTCGCTCCACCTTAGCCCAAGGGGAGCCTTCCAAATCATTGCCCAGGAGACAATCGACAGGCATGGCGGGCCTCACAGCAACCTGAAGAGTACCTGAAACTCCCCCCCATCCAAAGGAAACCTGAGCCACCTCACACTCTTTCTGGGAGTTATCGGCAGCTATCACGGGGTAGAATGCGTGGGGAACCACCTGCTCTCTTGACACCAAGTGACACTTGACAGCTGTCACACTCGCTCCGGTGTCTCTGAGAGCTTCCACTCTATGGCCATTAATGGTCCCCCACTGCCTATATTTACTAGTGTTACTAGGCAGAGGGGGTGGAGGGACCATTTGCATGTCTCCTAGCGAGACCAGGGACATTTCTGCGGGACCCCTCCCACCATGGACAACCATCTCCTCCCCTCCCAAGGCTACACTTGCCAACTGACGAGGGGGTGCACGCGGCGGTGCATTCGAATCCTTTTTGGGACACTGGGGGTCATAAAACCGGTGTCCCACCTGCCCACAACCGTAGCAGGTTAGGGGCCCCTATGAACAGGTTTACCCGTCGGGGCCCCTGGCTTCTTCTCAGGGGGAGGCTGGGAGCCTTTCCCTTGGTTCCCTTGGGGATTACTTTGGGGCCCTTTCTGAGACTCCTTCTGTTTACCCTTGTCCCCCCCACTCTTCTGCTGGGGACCCTGCCCACCTTTGGCTGAGTCTCCCACTGGACCCTTGTGGACCCTGGTACTGACCCAGCGGTCCGCCTCCTCAGCAAGTTTTCTAGGGTTAGATATCTTGCTATCAATCAGGTGCTGGCGCAGCTCTGGAAAACAGTTATTAGACAAGTGCTCCCACGCAAACAAATCATAAAGAGCTTCATAACTTTCCACTTTGCTGCCCTTTACCCAACCATCCATGGCTCTGCAAAAATAAGACACATATTCAACCCACGTCGTACCAGGCAACTTCTTACATTCTCTAAAAGCTTGTCTGTACTGCTCGGGGGTTAAACCATATCGCAACATTAAAGCATCTTTCATATGAGCATACGACATCCTATCCGCAACAGGCATGTCAAACAGGGTATCTCTTCCCTCATTCACAAAGCGACCCCACAACCCCGCTCCCCAATTCTTCTCAGGGACCTGGTGGGCCAACAATGCTAACTCATATGCTTTAAACCATTGACCAATATCTTCATTCTTATTGTAATCTTTGATCACATCTTTCGGGAAGTAAAACTTACTTTCTGCAGGCTCGGATGGAATGCTGCCACCAGAGGGATTCAACTCTAACTTTTTAGCTTGGATATCCAGTTCCCTCAACCTGGCTTCACGCTCCAAAGCTAACTTCTCTCGTTCAAACTCCAACTTTTTGACCTCTAAATCAGCTTCCCTTCTAGCTCTTGCATTTTCTAACTCCAACTGCCCATTTATTTTTAGCCTCGCCATCTCCATGTTGTAAGCTCGCTCTTTCGCCCTTTCTTCTCTTTCTTCAGGGGAAAGACCTTTGGAGGAAACACTGCTTCCGGGAGAGGGCACAGGTCCATTCACTGGCACCTCCTCATCCCCTTCCTCTGTGGGTACCACCACCACATCAGAGGGATTTCTGGACTCCCACCAGGCCTGCAATGCTTTATAAAAATCATCTTTTCTCGAGAGGCCGGTGGTAGAAACTTCAAACTGGTTGCAAAAGCGTTTCAGCTCATCTTTCTTGTATTTCTTTAGCTTACTCCTCTCGAACTCTTCCACAACAACGATAGCAGGGGCAGTGACTCTGTTGTCACTCATGGTTTCAGGAAAGCGGAGAACAAAAATAGGATCCTTCCAAATTAGATTGTGACTGCGTTATGGTCTGCTTTCACTACGTAGCGCACACTAATCACTGTACATGGGTCATAAATGCAAGGTCCAGATCCTCACCGCTGCATCCAATGTTAGAACCGGCTGTCTCTAGTTGGCAGAGGTATGCACTTCTGACAAATAGGAACACTCCTTTTCTAGTCAGGGCAAGGGGATCACACCCTTCGATAACCCCTGCTCACCCCCTTGGTAGCTTGGCAGAGCAGAACAGGCTTATCTCAGAGGCTGTGCGTTAAGCAATTATGACCACATACAGTAATACAGTGAATACGCTACAAATGGACACGACACCGTAGAATTATAAAAATAAGTATTTTTATATAAGGCTTAGCACAAGACCAAAATAACAGCAAAACTGTACACAATCGGAATAAATACGTTTGGGAAGGAAAAAGGATAGTTCAAAGGTAGTTTCTTCTGTAGCACGAAAAAGTCTTTTAGTATCAAGCAAATCTTCTTCTTGGAAACACAGTTCTTAGCAACAGGGTAACTCACACGGGAGCTACACAACGCCGGGGCAAAGATAATCCACAGGTTCGGCGTCGACCGCGAGGAGCGCTACGTCGGGCCTGGAGTCACATGGACCCCCAACAACACAGTACCTTAGGAAAATGAAGCACACGATGATCAGCGGCGTCGAGCAATCCGGCGTCGCATCTTCCGTGTCGATCAGGCCTCAGCAGGCGTTGTTGATGATGCAGTTGCACAGAGTGAGCAGTGCTCACGGCGTCGAAGGGCACACGGTTGATGCGATCAGCAGCGGGGCAGACACGAGGTCCTCTGGAGTTAGAGCCGTACTCCCACTCACTGGCGTTGCTGCTGGCGTCGGTCGGGCCCAGCGTCCGATCATCGTGATTGCTGGTCCTTTCAGAGGTGCTGGATTCACACTTCCAGCAAATAGCACTTTTAGCAGATGAAGTCCTTTAGCCCTGTGACTTCAGCAGGAGACTGGCACTCTTCCAGTCCTTGGAGATTTTCTTAGCAAGCGTGAGAGTACACACACAGTTCCTCTCTCCTGGTCCCTTGGCAAAAATAAAGAAGCACTGCAGGATTCCCCCAACAACAGCACACTGGCAGAAGGGGTAGGCAGTCCTTTAGATCAGCAGGCTTCTTGTCCTTGGTTACAGGGTTCCTTGTCAGAAGTGATCTGATTTCCTATTTCAGGGGTCCTTCTCTTATACCCCTTTTCGTCTTTGATCCCTTTGTCTATGCCGGGGATTTCCCAACATCCTGGGTCTGTGGTGGGTGGAGCTAGGCAGTAGCACCTGGCCTATTCATTGAGCCGGGCTGAGTCCTCAGACGCCCCGCAGGAGGTGGAGCCAGCATTGATACTGGCAGGAGCAGAGCTATCGCCCTCCTGGCAGGAGGTGGGGCTAGGATCGTCCATGGCAGGCACAGAGCCATCAGTCGCTTGGCAGGAGGTGGAGCCAGCATTGTATCAGGCAAGGCAGGCTATCAACAACTACTCTCCCCCTACTCTCAACGTAAATGTCCCACTCATCCCACACTGACTCATCCAGACCTCTTGGAGCCACCCAGCTCCTGTCACACACACGTAAGACCAGCAGAGACCAGATATGGTTAGACAAGAAAATAGACACTTTCTGAAAGTACTATTTTCGAACCCAGAGTCCAAAAACCATCCACACCAACGGATGCGTAATTAAACCCCGAGTTCAGGGATACCAAACTCAACATTGCACCATGCTCCCCGAGCCAGCTAGGATTATAGCGTTAACAATCCCGGCGGCCCATTCTATCCAACGGAGAGCAGGCTACCTCGCAATAGTGAAGCACGAAGATGGCGGCACGTCACTATCAGGACATGCCAACTTGGTCAGGCGTGTCCTACCTTACACTTACAATGCACCCTGCCCATGGGCCTACCATAGGGGTGACTAACATGAAGTTAAGGGAAGGTTGGAGGGGCTGGCAAGTAGGGATATCTGCGCAGCCGGCGTGACAGTACAGGACTGCACGTGGGTCTCGCAATGACCGACCCGTAGACATTCTTTTACAAGGCCGCTCCTGTGGGTGGCACAACACGTGCTGCAAGCCCACGAGCGGCATTTGTATTTACAAGCCCCGGCACTCCTGGTGCACTAGACTAGGGACTGACAGTAAACCAAATAAGCCAAACATGGATACAATAGATACATCATTTTAACATAGGGAGCACTTGCGCTATGGCACTGATCAGCAGTGACACGGCGCCCAAAGCATATACCAGCAAAACATCGTAAAACTGTAGAGGCAAACAGAAAAAATGGAGGAGAGACTCAAGCCAATGATGTCAGGTCTAACACACATCTAAAAAGTTTGCTTCTTTATCAGTTATACTGGCTGTGAACTGTAAATTTAGGTTATTGAAAGGTTATTGATGTTAATAGCATTGACAAATTAATTGGCCTGTGCCATAGTCCCACGCCAGATGACGAAGACGTCGTCAATGTATCGCCAGTATTTAACGACATTGTTTGACCAGTAGCTCACATGTTGCCCCCTGAGTACATGTTCCTCCCACCAGCCCACGTGGAGCCCCGCGTAGCTGGGGGAGAAACATGCACCCATGGCCACGCCCCTACACTGTTTATATACTGTGTTGTTGAAAAAAAGACATTGTTATTCAGACATTTCTCAACCATTTTGATTAACATTTGGTTATGCCGGTATAGTTCAACTGGGCGTTTATCTAAATAAAACTGCATTGCTCTTATGCCATCTGTGTGGGCTATACTGGTATACAGTGTAGAAATGTCCATAGTTATTAACAAAAGGTCATCCGACCATATACACTGGTTGATGTGAAATAAAAACTCTGTTGTGTCCTTGATGTAAGCAGCTAACAAAGTCACAAATTCTTGGAAATAGTGGTCGATGTATTTTGATGTGTTTTCAAACACACTCTTTATTGCAGACACTATTGGTCTTCCTGGGACAGGTGCTTGTTGTTTATGTACCTTAGGAATAAAGTACATATTTGGAAGAACAGGAAAGTCTTTATTCAAGAATTTAAATTCATCTTTTGAGATGAGCCCATCTCTTTTCCATTGATACAAATCTTTGCGACATGTTTCTTGGATGTTTTTGACTTCCACCATGTCAGTTTTCAAATAACAAGATTGATCGCTTAAATGACAATTTGCCTCCTCAATATACTCTTTCCTGCCCCAGATCACAATGTTTCCGCCCTTATCAGACTGTCTAATTATAATGTTTTTGTTGTTCTTCAGTTTATTCATTAGGGCTGTATATTGTCTCATTTGATAAGAGGGAGGTTTGTAAGATGTTGCCGTTTTGTGTTGCAATGCCTTCACTTCTTCGATTACTCTATCTGCATAAACATTGATGGCATCTCTAGGCATGTTGGGGATGAATGTCGATGGTGGTTTGAAAGGACTCATAGAGCGATCCCCAATTGTAATTTCTTCCTGATTTGCTATTTCTTGTGTACTGCTCTGGGTATCATTTCCATCCCGTAAATCGTGTAGGGTCCGCATCAACCCCACATCCTTCGCTTGTAATGCACTGCGACTGTCCTTTTTTCCTTGGTCTAAGCTCTTTTTGGTTTCCAAACCAGTCTTGATGGCATAGTATTTTTTTAATTTGATCTTTCGTATAAATTTGAATATGTCTACCCTTGTGTTGCAGTAGTTGAAATTGCTCCCAAGGCAATAGGAGAGTCCCAGAGATAATCGTTGTTTCTCTGCTGTTGTGAGGTCAGTTTCAGTTAAGTTAATGATGGTTTCTCGTTCATTGTTTTTTGTTCCTCCAAAATCGTTTTTTCCTCTTTTGCTTTCCTTTTTGCTGCGGCGCACCTGCGTTGCTGTCTTCTCCTTGCGTTCCTCCTCCGCTTTGATTTTGCTGTTGAGTCCTCGGACGTAGAGTGGATATCCTTTGCATGCGGATATGCTCAATTTCTTCCGCCTAAGTCAAATGCCCCATATCCCCTCGTTTTGAACCTGGGACACTATCATCTGACTCGTTCTCACTGGGTACTAAGATGGTTTCTGACCCAGACGCTGTGGACTCATTTCCTGCTGAAGCGCTCGGTGTTGGTAACTTTGCATTGGAAATGTTGGTGGCTCTTTGTTTGCGCATGTGATCAAACTTCAGGGCAAATGTATAGAACTGACCTAATTCGTAATCCTGTTGATCACGAGCAAATTTGTAGGCTTTTCTTGCTTTTATTAACTCTTCTTGTTTTTTGAGGCGATCTTTCATCTCCTTGATGGTTTTCTCTATATGTGCCCGATCTTTATTGAATTGGTCTTTCTCCAATTCCTTGGTGATGCGTGCGACCTCTTCCAAATTCGTTTGTCGATCTATTTTCGCATATTTTATCAGCAGGCATACGAGGCGCATAGAAGCCTCAAGATTGCTTTCAGCCCAGTCTTTTAATAGCAGGGGGTTGGGATTCTCAAAGCTCGGGAAGAGCATGATGCGCAAGCCGCGCGGCACTCTCCCCACTTCATGATACTTATCGAGTGATCTTATTTCCCACCACTTAGTGAGCTCTCCCCTACTGTTTTTTTCGAGTCCTTTCAAGAGTGTTTTAACATCAGGCTTCTCGTTTGTATCTGTTTTTTTGTGACTCGTATTACCATCCTGACCAATTTTAGGCAAATTGAGAAACAAAGCATCAAAAGATGCTTCCCTTTCCAGTTCTTCCGACATGATTTCACTGATGTAATTATTTACAGTCTTTTAGAATAAGGGGGGTCATATCACTCTGCCACCCCAATGCTGACTCTCTAGGCACCTCCCCAACCTGCTAGCGTGTCAATACGATTTCTCTCACCGTTGTCGTTGCTATATGTATATATATATATAAATATATGTGTATATTTACAAACAAAACAAAAAGCAGAGACCTCTGGATAGTTCCCATGTTTCAAAGGAGAGCAGTTACTGTATAGAGCACCCTACAACACAAGCAACACGCTGCATTTGCTCCCCTCAAATGTCATAGCATTAGCGCAGTGCCACCCATTCCGAGCTATAAAATGTGAAACACATTTACCAATCCACGCATTGTATTACAGCTTTGGATTGGTAAAATTCTATCCAAGCCAACATGGACTGAACAAAAGGAAACCCTGACATGTGCTTCATTATCATTATAGCTCTTCAGAGAGGTTTAGCTTTGTCCAGACTCAAAGGAGCACCAAATTTAAGTCAAAACAATACCCTTTCTGGTATAGAGTGCCACATAAATTATGCAAAAAAGAAGTAGAGAACACTGTGTAGTTCCCAGGTTTAGGTGGAGATCAGCTTCTGCTTAGAGCACCCTACACCAGTGACACTCATAATGTACTCACCTCAAATGTCTGCATTTCTGTCAAAGTTTTTAAGCATCGGATTAGCACAGTGCCATACATGCAGAGATAGAAAGGGACAACGTCCTTTGTTATTCCTGCAGCAGCCTTTAAGCAAAGGATTAGCACAGTGCTATCCATGCCAAGCTGATAAATGACATATACGTCCTGTGTTGGGTGTTGCTGCATTATAGAATTAATGGAACAGTACTGAACACTTGGAAAACGATGTGTCGTCTTCATGGGACATGGGCTAGCGATCCAGGTTTCTCTCACTCTATGCTTCTCCACAGAAGCTAATTCAATTCAGTGGGACCTTGTGGAGAAAGGAACCTCCTTTGATCACACCCTGCAGCCTGATCCCACTGGAGGAATCTACAAAAAAGTGACTACGTGTCAATGAAGAATTTTAACCAAAGGTGCCAAAGTTTCCAGGCAGTGAAGTGCCTTCTCTGTGCATGAAATTTGAATTGCTCCTGCTCAAAACGTTCTCATATATAAACAACGGCTTCAATTAGACATGGTCTGACAGCTTTTCAAGCTTGTGGAGCCCTTCTCATCTGCAACCTACTGCCTTGCCCATCTAAAGATTTTGGATATCCATTATTTAGGCTAAGTGACAAAATAAAACTTCCAACCAGGTTAAGCCTGGTTTCTGTATCCAATCTGCACTCCATTGTGGTGTAAAGTATAAGCATGAGCGGAAAATCCGTTCCGCTCGCGGATTTTGCGGATTTTCGGTAAATTCGCAATCCGCGAACGCTCGCGAATTTACCGAAAATCCGCAAATTCGCACGCAACAGATTTTTTTTTCTTGGTGATACAATTTTGCGGCGTGCAGCGTTCACTTACCGTCCTTCAGCGTTTGCCGAGTTGTTTTTCTCGATATTTTGCGAGTGCTGCGCCATTTTGGATCTTGCTGCGGGATCCCGCGGGAGTTTGGCGACGCATCACGAGAGTTCGCAATTGCGAACATGTAGGTGCGGAGGTTAGCAACAATCTCGCACTCGCAAAATTACAAAATTTGCAATTCTGCACAAGAAATCCACTAGCAAGCAGCATAGACCTTCTGAAAATCATGATTTTTATCAGAATAACTCCTCAGGTTGACATTTCCCTGCACTTTTTTTGATTTGAGGCCTTTTGACTCTCTTTGGATCACTTTTGGATTAGAAATCAACTTTCATAAGTAAGTTTGTTTGGGGCATTACAGTTACTGTTCCGCAGAAAGCACTCAGCAGGTACAAAAGTTCACTCATCATTAGTAACCATTCCCTGTAGTACTTCCTGAGGGCCCCCTCCAGAGCTCAATTGCCTATGTTTGTTTGGGGCATTACAGTTGCTGTTCAGCAGGTGCAAAAGTTCAAACTCATCATTAGTAATAGTAACCATTCCCTGTAGTGTTTCCTGACTGGGGCCCCTCCAGAGTTCAGTTGCTAGTTGCAACAATTGTATGACCCTGCTCTGACCCTCACAGCAGGCTCATAGAATAGCTACAAGTAGGCCACAAAGGTCCTGGAAAAAAAATTGCACTGCAACAGAAAGCAAATTACAGATAAGGAAGCAGGTGCCAGACTGGAATTTTAAAACAGTGACACATTAATAAATCAACCCCAAATTAATTCATGTCAGTTGAAGCAGGACAGGTGTGCTTGCTTTTCCCCCCATAATCTACAGTAATGATGAACCAGAGGGTGGCATTGATGTACCAGAGGGTGGCATGGGTGAAACAGAGGATGGCAGTGGTGAAACAGAGGGTGCTGGGAACCTGTGATGATGAACCAGACGTAGAAACAAAATATTTGCGACCGTTGCGAGCCGACAAGTAAATTCGCAATTGCAAACTGGTACAAAACCCTCGCGAACTGGCAGAAACCCTTGCGAACACAAAAAAAATCCGCAAATTCGCGAGAATTCGCGGATTTTGCAGATTGCAAGTTCGCAAATACGCAAATTCGCGAACGCAAGATTCGCAAAATTCGCCCATGCTTAGTAAAGTAAAACACACGATAAACTTGAAGGTGTTACTTTATTTCCTGTCAAATACGACACACCGGGAAGAGCGCTCCGGTCACCAGCTCAAAATCATGGACAGCTGCAACTGCCCTCATCAACTGTAAAATAACTGTCAGTTGGCAAAGTACAAACGCCATCTGACGTAATGTATGCAACTGAGGGAGTCGCGCGGGAGGGACGGGATCCTCCAGGGGACAATTGCAAACGGGAAGATACCAACGTAACACATCTCCTTCCGAAGGGAAAGAAGGGAAAATAGGTGAAAAAACATGTAATTGTTAGTCAAACATGATCCTTGTAATACATGAGTCTGTTCACAAAGCGACCATGTAGACACGGGTAATTGGTTACTTCCCCGTTGTCGTCATCTGTGGTTAGTCCACTACGGACCTCTAGTTGTTTTCTGTTCCAAATTCACCGGTGGTGTTGCTGTAAACAAGGTTCATTTGTTCCGTAAAGGCCAACACAATGTCCTGACCATCCTCCAACATGGACGAATGAACTTCACAGGAGGATTCGGCTGAGTCTTCTGATCCCCTGAACTCGTGCTCACCCGCAAAGCCAATATGCATCCAGTCAGCTCCTATGTTTAATTCATGGTGTGGGCATTGTACGCGTTTGTGTGCCTCTTTACTCTCTTCCTCTGACTCCTCATAGTTCAACCAGCCCCAGCAATCATTTTTCCTATCGTGCTCCAGTCTTCTCTTACTCATACCATCTTCTCCATCCAGGTGAGTGATAACAGCTTTAAGATCCTTTTTCTTGGGTAGTTTCCTGGACCAGACCACACTGCGTCTACGCCTACTATTACAACTGGTTTCTTTCTCATTGTCATCATCGGTGTTTGACCCAACGTCAGTTCTCTTGTCGTACTCTGTACCAGAGCCACTGGTAAATTTCTTTTCAATATGTCCCACTCCTTCAGTACGAGCCTCATCAAAGACCTGTCCTTCCTCCAATTTCATCGAATGAATTCCGCAGGAGGATGCTGCCGAGTCTTCTGTGCTGCTGAACTCGTATTCTCTCCTGTATTCTATAAGCACCCTGTTCTTCCCTAACTCAACTTTGGGGTGTGGACATTGTAAGAGTTCTTGTGCTTCCTTAATCTCTTTCTCTAACTCTTCATTATATAACCAGTCATAGTACTCTCCTTTGTTATCGCACTTTGACTTAACAAGACTCCGACCTTCTTCCCCTTCCTGGTCAATGTCATCAGCATATTCCTCTCTTGCCTTAGACTTGGGCTCAGCCAATGCAGTTGCATGCCACACTTTCCTAAAATTGAGACGGATAGAATTACAAAGGTCCTCCTCTATTCCTATAGTTTGTGTTACTATACATTTTCCTTTTTTTCCAAATACACTTTTTTCCACTACATCTTCTTCACTGTTTTTTATCTCGAATTCCATTCCTCTGTATGTATCTTGTTTCATTTTGAATTTGTCCATAGCTGCTTCTCTTTTCCATTTCTTTCTCCTTGCAGCTCTTTTCCATCCTACATCGACCTTAGATGGTGGTGTTCTTGCACTTAAAAACTCAAACCTGGTTATTAGTGTACTGTTTTTTTACGCCAGCCCACTCATAGACTCAGTACCGTTTTGATGTAGCGTTATTCTTAATTTTTCCTGATCCTTCCACCCCAGTATAGAGGGTCCATTTTCTGAGATGTATACCATACTCCTTGTACTTCTCTCCTTGTAACTCAATTCCAACTCTCTGCATCCTATTAAGTTAATGTCCTCGCCTGTGTATGTTTACAGGGATATGTTGGCTTCTTTTAATTCATTCCCTAGTGTTTCTAATAATTTACTCTTCCATATACTTGTGCTAACCATAGTATAATGTGACACTGAATCAGCGATTATAACTATTTTTACTCCACCTATGTTGATGGCACACTCTGGTTTTATTTTACTTTGGTCACTTCCTCTTTGTTACCTGCATCTTTCCTGAACATTTTGTATCTTTGTACATCAACAGACACCACTTGCTTATAATGATCATCTAAGTCTTCCATTATATCCTCAAATACATTCCTTTCTTCTCCCTCATGGACTTTCTTTTCAATGTTAGAGTACACTTTTTTACCACCTGTTCCTAAACTGTGCAACAATATCTTTACCTTTTCCTCTGGTTTTAATGGTTCTTCCTCCTTGTCAAATATGTATAAGTAATTGTAAAAATATTCCTTCCACTCTTCCCATTTAGCCGTTGTTGTACCATCCCCTTTCAAAAATGGCTCAGGTGGCAGTAAATTATACATTTTGTTTTTATCCTTGTTATTTAGCTATCAATCCCAATATTGTTCACAGTTCTATTTATTCTTTCTCTTTTATTTGTTCAAAAGAAAAAAATTCGATTTATTCTTTGTTGTTCACTGCAAAGGATACTTTTTTTTTGGTACTCATCCAGTAGATTTCGCTCTAAACGATGTTATCCGCGTTGCACGCAAAAGGTGATGCGTGTAGTCTAGTTGTTCTTTCTCTCACAATTTCACCCAGCGCGATGACGTCACGCGCTTAGAAGTCCAGTTCAGATTATCCACTCGTAGTTCCCTTAGTTTATGCACTCAATACAATTGTTCCTTGGATGTGAGATTTTCTCTTTAACCTTTACTTGAGCTTATAGATTATCTTTTTCTTTCAATATTAATCATGCGTTTAATTTGCTTCACGACACAGTGACTTTCAAACTCAAAATGGCCCCTTAACTCCAGTACGTAAACACGTCTGCTCCTGAATGAACGTTGTAGTTCTGAGGAGATCACACCTCACACGCTTAATGCGCTGCTTCAGATCAATTTGAAACGTGGTTTCAGAGATTTAACTTTATTCCCTGCTCCGCTCACAACTCCTCCACCCAGCTTCAAGGGCTCACATCATAAGCCACTTGTTTGATTAGTTTAACTACGCTGTGACTTTCATACTCAAAATGGCCTCAAGCCAGTATTTAATCTAGTTTCTTCTTGGATGAATGCTGTAGTTCTGAAGAGAAATACTTTGCACGCTTAATGCGCTGCTTCAGATCAATTTCAAACGTGGTTTCAGAGATTTAACTTTGTTCCCTGCTCCGCTCACAACTCCTCCACCCAGTTTCCAAGGCTCAGCTCATAAACTTGCGCAGATTCCAGTGCTAATCTACTTCGGGTCTTACTTTTCTGTACTATTTCATGTTCACGAGAACGCCCAAACTTCAATCAGTATTCACCTGTCACATTTAATCCGCTCATAGTCCAAGTCTCACTTTATCGACTTCACTCATAAATTAAACTTGCCGAGATTCACGGAGGCTGCTCTGTTACCTTAACTCAATAATACTTTGTGTATGGAAATACACGCTTCACGATGCTGTTACACTCCTTGTCTCTTCATCTTAAATATTCCTCAATTTGTGGGTTCTCCGGTGTGCCGTCCTCGTCGCCAAATTTGTAAAGTAAAACACACGATAAACTTGAAGGTGTTACTTTATTTCCTGTCAAATACGACACACCGGGAAGAGCGCTCCGGTCACCAGCTCAAAATCATGGACAGCTGCAACTGCCCTCATCAACTGTAAACTAACTGTCAGTTGGCAAAGTATAAACGCCATCTGACGTAATGTATGCAAATGAGGGGGTCGCGCAGCAGGGACGGGAGCATGCAGGGGACAATTGCAAACGGGAAGATACCAACGTAACATGCGGTAGGCCCTAAATCATGTCTAGGTGTACTGTGACAACAGAACAGCGGTTGGTGCTTAATGCTTTTTTGGAGCTATTTTCATTTAAAGCTTTAAAAAACCATATCTCCCGTACCCCTTAGTGGATTTTTGTCACTTTGGTGCCATTTAATTTTTTTTAAAGTTCTCTATTTTTCTAAATTCGTTTGCGATTTGTCTTGTTTTGTGTTTTGATGTTGTAACTGATTTGCTACTACAGTGCCCTAAATTAAGCCTGCTTAGTCTAAGCCATAGATTATTTTAGTGACTTTAGTGGTTAACCCTAACAATGATTGTGCTTGTTACTTAAGGAGTGTCTTTACCTCTTATATCCTTAATGGCTTGGAATGTTCTAAGGATTTTAGGCACGCCTTAACCACCCTTGTTGTGGGTCCTTGCCTTTGGATCAGGTCTATCATAGTGGAGTGGGTATTTAATAGACGGCTACATTACATGTTGATAATAGAATATTTTTTTGGCATTCAATTAAAAGAAAAAGCACAATCGGCACATAACAAAACTACAGGCTCCCAACCTCAAAGCTTCAATAAATACATTACAGATGAGTAGATACAAATATACCACTGCTATGAGCATTCATCATCGAGGATGTCTACAAATCTGAACATTTTAGGAATTCAATAGCCAAGGAAATGTGTTGACTAACCAGAACTACTAGTGATTATCCGCTTTTATTTTTTACTCTGTTTCCCTACTGTAGTCACTGAAGAGGTCTTTCTCATCCAAATATTATTTACCACCTGTTAACTTATGATTAGTTACACCTTTTACTAGGAGCAACATTAATTGTTCCTAGTTCATAGATTTCACATGTTCGGTGTTTTATTTATTTTATTTATTTATTTAAATTCTTGTATCGCGCCTGAATCAGCCCCGAAGGGGTATCTCTGCGCGTAGCTTGCAAGAATTGGCCGGACTGGAGTAAAAAGGAAAACAGAGAGAGTGGCCTAGTTATTACTGTTATTTATACTACAATAAGCAGACATGTAAGAATGAGTTATGATTCAATATGTGTGAATCTCCTAGGTAAAGGTTGTTTGTAACCCTCTCTATGTCTGTGTGTTGTATTTGCTTTAGACAGCGGCAACACTTTCTCATTAGAAAATCAGTAATATGTCCATAAAGAGCTATGGCATAAAGCGGTGCAAGGAAAGCATTTTCAAACAACCATGTGATGCTATAATTATCTTGTCTATCATCTTTTTTTTCAATGCCTTCCTATACATATCGCACAAGGATTCTTCCAGTTACACACACTTTCCGTTTAAAAATAACCAGGTGACATGTCACCGCCTGTGCAGTTGTGGAGTTCTTGCTTCAGTGGTTGCTAGGGAGCTTTTTCAGTTGCTATGTGACTTAGCAAGGGGAGCAGTTAACAAGGGCAGACCATGGAGAGAATCACGCATAATCTCACAGCTCTTTAATGCATGCCTGCATTGTATGGATTATGAGTGTTGGAACACCCAAATATCACTGAGCTTTCTAGGGCAAAAAAGACACTTTAATGAGAGTCTGGAGACAGATAATCCAGCTGCAGGATTCACTCTGTTTGCCGCAGGCTGCCTATGCAGAGGACTGCCACTGCCCCACTTCTAGTGTGACGCATGTTTTGGGAAAAGCACCAGCAGTAATTGCTAAAAATAACAAAATGCCTTCAGGTAAACTTGGAAAGTGTCTCCTTGTTTTGCCCAAACAAATCACATCCCATCATAGAAAGTGATCTCATGCAAAGACATGAGCCAGGCTGCCGTCTCAGTCGCCGCTCTTGGCTTAATAGCTTTAGGCTGTGAGTCTGCCCTCCACGCCTAGTCAACTCACTCATTGGATGGCTTTAAAAAAAACATGTATAATTCATCCAGCTATTTTGAAGCATCTGGAGTATTTTTATGACCTGCTCTCGCTGTGCTTGATGGCTACTGATGTCCATTGATATTGCAAAATAATTATACGAACGTATTTTTATTATTATCATTATTGTTATTACATTTTAAAAGTTGGCATTAGTTATGGCAAAGGAGCCATAACTGGAAAAAGGGTAAATGATCAGGTGCCTCATTAATAACGAAGTAGTAATTTTCCTATTCACATGCTCACGCTTTCAGCTTTTGTCAGGTTATTATTTTTCATGTTAGCAAAAAGTTATACTCCTATTGTATTGAAGGCAGGGCCATACTTGCACACATCCTTATGTTAGCATAGTCTTATTAGAAGTGTAAACGCCATTTTACCTTTTTGCTGCTTTTGCACAAGACACTATATGTAACTGTTGTTGTAGGTTAGGCTGCGCGAATTGCTTCACGTGAGAATGGCTTGTTTTCAACCTCCCTAGACTTACAGCTCGACCTTAGTCTGCACAGTGAGTGCTAAAGCCTCCAAGGTCATCAAAACAATGTTAGGTGTTGTTCAGGCTGATCGCCTCATGCACTAGACATAACATGCACGCAGCTGCAGCTAGCTGAAATTCTGGCGTCTTTAATATCACACGGCATGCATGATTTAGACACTCTGAAGGAAGCCCGTTTCCAGAGAGACAGACAGCTATTGCAGATCCTGATGTGATTCATTTCTGCTGATTTTGGAGGTCTGGGGTTCCTCATTCAAGCCTAAGAGGCCTTCTATATTTTATAAAACATAGTTCCTAGCTCGGGAGGGTGGCATACAAGGTGCTTTATGACCTGTTCCCACCATCAATATAATATGATTTCTCGTTTTGTGTTTTATGGAAATGTAACAATGCTGATCATATCATTTTTAATCATATTGCTGCTTATGCTCGCAAAAATACTGCATCTTAGAGCACGCGTTAAAATAAATATTTTAAACTTTATTGTGTCTCTTTCTTTTTCCATGTTGTGGACTGGTATGAGAATATAACAAAAGAGTGTTCTTGATTCCCACCATTCCAGAAAGTAACCTAAGGCACATGTTCTGGGTTGTCTAATCATTGGTACCTTTGCTATAGGACGAAGAGCTAATGTGACACTGATGCTAGTCGGTTAAGGGTTCTAAGTACTAAGGCTAGTTTTTTGGTCCACCACAATTCACTGATGTCCTGGGTCTCTGTGCACAGTTCTGTGTATGAGCAGAATCCTTGCAACACTATATTAAAGTACATTGCTCATTTTACTTTGCATGTCCAACTCAAGACTGTCAGATGTCAGCCCAGAGTATGAGGCAGTTTACTGTTAGGGTTCAAGTGCAAATGTACCCTATCTCTTTTTACTACACAAGGAAACCATTTTCCATTTGAAAAATCTCCTCGCCCTGAAACTCATGAACACAGGAGGGATCACATAATATTTTGCATCCAATTTCCAAACCTATTCTAGTATTTTAAGCCTGAATGTTTTACTGAGGATAATGTAGACATCTTCCACATTTTCTATCCTCTTAATTTCCATTTGCGAGTGCCGATGTTCACAGATCCTAATTATACAAGGCAGAATCTACCCTGTTTGCTCACTGATGAAGCAGTTTGTCAATTAAAGTGGAACTCGGGTAGTCAAACATCTTTTGAGTCATCCTGCGGGTACTTCAGAAACAATGAGTGCACATTATTTGTGATGAACACATTGTTTAAGTATGTATGTTTAATAAACTGAACCTGTTAGACCTGGCCCTTTTGGTTTATCCCAAAAACGTTTGCCTTTTGCCTCAAGTTTTTTTTATTGTGATAATGATTGGTTATCCATGATTGGCATATTTGATTTACTGGCAAGTCCCTAGTAAAGTGCACAGTGTGTGAAATGGCCTGTAAATTAAATGGGCTTGCAGCACTGGTTGTGCCACCCACATGAGTAGGCCTGTAAGTGTATCTAAGACCTTACACTGTAGTGCCTGTGCCTGCAGTTGCAAACTGCCAGGTTGTTCACCGTAGTGCACCCACTTGTACATGTTAGGCTCCCCTAAGGAAGGCCAAAGGTACCACCATGGGCTTGGTGCAGTGTATGAGAAAGGTTGGACATGCACTAGTGTGTGTGACATGTCCTGATAGTGAAATACTGTGTGTTTAATTTTTCACTGTTGAAAGGCTATCTGTACCATAGGCTTATCATTGGGGTTGCACTTTGACATTTTTACATGTGTAACTTGCTCTAGGGACAAGATAAGGAAAATTAAGTTTAGACTCTTTGGCCTCCTGTCAAATGTCTCATGGATACAAAAGGACTGGACTGTTCTGCAACTTGCTTTCCTCCAATTAAAGCTTGTAGAACCGCTGGATCGGTAAGCCCCAGCTGAGCGAGTGCTGAAGGAATTAACCTGCACGTGATGAGCGCTTTACTTTTCTGAAATCTATTTGAGAGCACTGGTAGCCCATTTTGTGTGGAGAAGTAGGAGGGGACAGCTGGTTGAGGATGCACTCTCCTCCTCCCATCTGGCAACAGGTGTGTGTACACACAGAAATGCCATGTAAAACAGCATGGTGAGAGTTTTTGAGTTATTGTATTCGGAGACCTAGGCCTCAATTCCAATGCGGCAGGCACAGAGCACTGTATCTAGTAGCTGCAGCAGTGCAAGAAACCTGACTCCGGACCCCAGCTGGTTGCAGTAGCAATGATGGCGTTGCCAGGGCTGCACATCCCACCCTTGGATTACCGGAGCAGAGTGTCCATCCTAAAAACAGCCAAGGATAAGTGGGCCTCACTGCACAGGTCTGCCTGATGTCTTGCACAGAGCTTCACCGCAGCCAAGAGAGTTACAAAGGTGCCTGGGTAATCTGACACATATGTCCTGCAGACGTTTGCCCCTTGTTAGGAACATCAAGGCCAGTGAGCCCAGCAGGGAAAGGAAACCTCGACGGAGGACCTGCTCGGCCACCTTTTCCCCAACGCAGTCATGCCCAAGGCAGTATGCAGGCCAGTGGCCCGTCAGACTTCCATCGCAGGCTGCCCTTGTCCATATTACCACGTAGGTCATTGGGTGAGTGTGCCTCTGCACTTTAACAAACCTACCTGGGGGCACGTATTCATGCTCTGGCACATCAGAGTGAAACCTCCACGGAGGTCCAGACTGTGAGCTGATTTTCAGGGACTACTTGTATTATGACAATTGCCTTATGGCAATGTGATGATGGTTCATGATGTATGCATTGTTATGACCGGTGCATAGTGGCACAGTAATTAATGTAATTGCAATCTTATGTGATTTATATGCATCTTTATGAGAAGCACCTAGTGGCGCAGTGATGTATGTGATGTGATCTAATTTTCTTTACATGCTATGGAGAGATTTACGGCCTAATATGTTTTTATGTACAACTAGCAGCCCGCCCCAGCGTTACCTGGGGCAGAAAGGGGCTGGGGGCAGTACACCCGCTCCCGCCCGACCCCCTCCCGTCCCGACTCCCTCCCGCCCCCACTCCTCCCACCTGGCCCTCTGTACACACCCGCTCCCCTCCAGCCCTGACTCCCTCCCGCCCTGATTTGAAGGTATACTTACGTCTGCTGCTGCTCCGCTCCTCTACACATGCAAGGCAACCATTTGCTAGCGCTCCGACAACTACACACCCCAGCCTTCTGGATGACGGCTACCTTTTTGAAGCCTGTGCACACCATGTGAATAAAATGTACGCACCCGCTCCCGCCCCCACTCCCTCCCGCCCCCACTCCTCCCGCCTGCCCCTCTATACACACCCACTTCCCTCCCGCTCCGACTCCCTCCCGCCCTGATTTTAAGGTTTACTTACCTCAGCTGCCACATCGCTCCTCTTCAACATGATGCGCCAACGCTCCTCACTTCACCGCAGCGCCATGTCTGCCGCTCCAACACGTCATCATCACGCACGTCGCGTCACGGCCAGCGCTAGGTCCCGGCCGGCGCTACTTTCAGGGGACTACTTTGTTTAGAAACTTAATTTTTTTAATTTACTTTTTTTTTTATTTATATAGCCTATGTCCATCTACACACCCTGACATTTTCATAGATGTATCGGGTGTGTAGATTGGCGCTGTGGTTCCTGAGTTTACCTGGCCAAAAGGTGCAAGTTCTCTCTTTATAATAGTAGTATAGATAGAAAGGCTATTTTTCGATATAACTTTATGTGGAGTATCTTTTTGTGGTATGCGTAGTGTGTCACTGGTGTGTATGTGTGTTGCTCAAACGCTAAACACATTGCCTCTGGGATAAGCCTGACTGCTCTGCCAAGCTACCAAGGGGTGAGCAGGGGTTATCTTGGGTGAGTAACTCTACTGTTCTGACTAGAGTGCTGGGTTCTGCCTGGTTTAGGTGTATACCCTAGCCAACCAGAAACACCATTTGTAAAAAAAAACGTTAACTGTTTCTAAGTTAAGTGAAACATTCTAAGGAAGTGGCTGGACAGCCAGCAAGATGGCCACCAGCACTTGATCCTCCCCTGAGCCACGGATATATTTGTAGGAGCCACACCAGATTTAGCCCTTCTCAGATGTAGCGGTGAGCTGTGGAGATACTGTAGGATACAGGGAGTTGGTAGGTGCCTTTTGTACTTTTTGCACCTGCCTATTCACTTAATTATCTGACCCGTGACCGCTCATACACGTTGGGCTGCCTCGTCGCCATTTTGGGGAACAGTCGGCTTATTGCAGCATTGTTATAGAATGCGCTTGGAGCTCGTCATAGAGGTCATTTATAAAATGGCATTTTGGCATATATAAACCCTCCTCAAGATGACTCATATAGTTTGTGCCTGTACTTGGGCAACATACGTATTTCCCTCATGGTTATCTCATCCTATATATTTTATCTGTGGAGAATGAAGAGACAGGCATTCTACCCACTCTCTATTTCTATCACAAACTCAGAATTTAATGATATTTACAGCTTATATTTGCATAGTTAAGGACCTGGCTGTCAGGAAATCTTCTCTTTCAATTGTCTTGACTGTTTGGACCTCATACATGCAACTTTAATCTCTTTAGGTCACAAATACTTCACATTTATATGTACAGGTACGGAATCCGCTGCATTCTCCATAATAAAGCCTGCATCATCACTTAAGACAATGCCTCTTCCCCCCAAAGTCTCTAAGAGTACCGATAACAAGAGACATAAGTAGGATCCTACATCTCTGACAAAGCCACCCTTACCTCTAACACCTGAGTACTCAATGGATGAAATAAAGCATTTAAAACCTCTTGTGATGGAAATGAACTCAACGCTTCAGAAGACTGAAGAGAAAGGTCAAGCCTAAAATCCAGGGTGAATGAGGTAGAACAATGAATCAGTGACTTCCAAGATACTACTAAGGTTGAGATGGTTTTAAAAAACAAATTCTCATCTCAAGCAACAAACTAAAGACTTAATATCCTTTGTCACAACACATATTCCAAAAATTGTTGGGCTCAAAGGAAGAGCTGATCTTAATCATCAAAGAGCACATCGCGTTGACCCTTAGCCTTCAACCCCGTCTTTGCCAGGTCGTCCAAGAGGAATTAACCCCTTCGATGCTGATGACGGCTGGGAGCCGTCATGGCACACGGTGCTCGTGTGCTGATGACGGCTCCCAGCCGTCATGATCACGCCCGCGATCGGAATGTGCCGCACAGGGGCGGAATTCCGGCTACAGTACTCTGATTTGATGATGGTTCTTTTGGCAGCTAAACAAGGAAAACACATGTTGTGGTCAGGGCAAAAGGTGTTCTTAGCGCAGGATGTTGCTAGTGTGACAGCTACTAGAATTTATAGCTATAAAGAATGTATTTCGCTCCATCCTGCCTTAAGGTCTATGAATGCTGAATATGGCATTATACACCCATGCTTGTTTAGGGTCATCTATAAAGAAAAAACAATGTCTTTTGAATCTCCAAAGGACTTAAAGAGATTAATTTTTGTTCATAAAGGGGAAGAAATTAACCTTAGGAAATCCTTATTCTATGTGTTCTTCTCATTTCCTTGTAAGATTGAGCCTATAGCGGCAGCAAACATGCGGTGCTCGCTTTGTGAGGCATGCAGTATTCAGTATGGCATGGATGCTTTGTGGAAACTCCGCCCAGTCTCCGCCCATCTTTTTCATTGGTTTAGGTCCTAAATGCTGCCTTCCGGTTGGTTTTAAGCCTGTTAGTCTCTCCTCATGACGGCCATGTCGTCATTAGTATCCTTCCATTGCTACTGACCCATTTACTCAAACACTATTTTCTTCTCCTGGCCACCCCTCCCTCAGTCTGTGACTTCTGCCCCCCCTAACGCTTCCCCGTTAGGGCCTTCTCACACGCCCTCACTCCTGTTTCCAATGCAATAGGTCTTGCATAAATGCGAGTCGTATTGCATTGCAAATGCTTGTTGAAAGTTATATCCACTCTATTTGGAAAATACGTGTGAGTGTTGATGTAGGGAAAGGTTTCTCTGGGTTTGCCAGACCACTCCACTGCCCCCTTTTGGCACATGGATAGAATAAAACATTACCTTGTTGGTGCATTTGAGAAACAGTAGTTTCTTTAAGTGCTCGTGGACTTCACAAAGGCCCCGGCCCCAGGTCAGCTGTTAAAGGTATCCATCTAGCACTCGCCCGCATCAGAGTGCAGAAATACTCCTGCCCATTCATAAAAGGCAGAGAAGAAAACAATTAGCACCGGTGGCAGGGAGCTGGGGGCGGCGCAGGGGCATAGAGCCACAAACACCGAGCACAGTGGGGGAAGAGTGCGTGGATGGCGGACCCCTGGCTGCGTGCATAGGGGTGCAAGGCCCTACACACTGAAGCACTCCGAACTCCAAGCACTGGAGCAGGCATAACCCGAAATAGCAAGCTCCGAGGGTGAAATCTCTAGTCCTAGAACATAGGAGGCACAGATCATCCCATACTGGGGGGTCTGAGAACACTGAACCCCATTGAGGACAAGGGGTGACCAGACAACACTTAACATTAGAGAGTGGAGCGCCAGCCAGACACTGAGCGCCAAACAGCAGCCACTGAGCACAGGAACAGTGCCTTGAAACGGTGAAAACATAGTGGGTAGGATTAGAGACCACCAGGGACACAGAGTTCCCCATACCAGACATAGTGGTCAGAAAACTTTGCGGGTCCCAGAATAGGTTTATTTTTCTTTCTTTAGAAAAAAGTCTGTCAAGGAATGGGAACAGAGCAGATCTAGCTTCTGGCGCCATCAAGTGGTATTATTCGTGTTAGCTGCTTCATAATTATTATATACAGCATGTTTGCTTTAAAATATCTAAATAAATGTTATAGCATGAGCAGCCCGGCCTAGCAAATTACCCACTCTTCTGATGGGTGTGCACAGGAGGCGCAGAACCCTAGAGTCCTGGACAGAGACTACAGGGGATGCAGGTCCTAGTGCGCACACAGAAGAGGTCATGTAAAGCGCTCCAATACCTTCCGGTCGAGTTCGCACTATATAAAACCACAACAACAAAAACAAGCATTTGCAATGCAATAGGTCTCGCATTCACGCAAGTTTGAGCTACTGGCATTGTAAATGACAATGCTTTTTATTTATGTTTCAAAAATAAAAACAAAAATAAAAATGCACTTGTATTTACAGGAGTCTTACTTCTTATATTTGAGCACCCTTTCCAGATGTTTCTCATATTCAATGTACACTCCCTTTGATCCAATGTCTACACTTTGTTCTCTTCATGTTGATAAGTGAACCTAGTTTCTTAATTTTTGGAAAGTGTTTTTTTCATCGTTGCAGGTAGGTATGTGCAACTAGTAATAACACCACAATCACAAATAAGTTCCAGTCAAGTTCCCAATAAATGAATCCATGTCCAACCCGTGGTAGCCTAGCTGACACGTTTAACTTGGGAGACAGGTGTGTAAAGCATTAAATAGATAATACACAACACAATAAAAATTCTGCACCAATTTATAGAAATAGAAAATATTTTTATGATTACAATGACACCAAAACCACAATAATCCAATATAGGAAACAGGAGATATGAATTTTTAAAGATACTATACTTTCTAGTGCTTAAAAGCCAAAAGTGCCAACTTCGGACATCTGGTCACACTTGATCAGGACAAATTCAAAGTTTTAAGCCAACCGCAATGGAGTGCAGATCGTATACAATGAGCTGTACGGTCAGGTTTTTACTTTCAGGCCTGTTTGCAGTTTAATGACTGCAGCTTGCCTCAGCACAATGCCTTGGTCAACTCCGGAAGTCTTGACGATGATGAAAAGCTCAGGAGCTTCAGCTGGGCAGACCTGTATCTCATACCGAGTCACAGTTTGACATTGTCAGCTTGACTCTCAGTGATGGGTCGGTCAACTTATGGGGATTTTTGACAAAAGTTCTCCAAAACATTCCACACTTCTGGATCTTCTTCCAGATGGTACTTTTGGGCTCCTGCAGTGTCCACAATGTCATTTAAAGGTTCCAGAAGCTCTGAGTTGCTCCTTGGGAAGTTGAGGCCACAAGATCCACAGCACACCTTGCCAAATCCTTGAAAGTCCACTAAATGCTGCCCAGCTGGGTTCTTCTTGGTGGAGATGATGCAGGTGGAGCTCTTTTAACTTTTTGCTTTCAGGGAGTCCACTTCTTAAATGTTTAGAGTCAGGCAAAAAAAGTATTTTGCTGAAACCCATTGTGTACAGCAGGTGCCGTCCTTATGAGTGCAGTCCTCTTGGTGCAGGCCAGGAGTTCCACAGGGCAGTTCTTCTTTTTTCTTCCAGTTAGGGATCAGAGTTGTTGGTCGGCTCTCCCATATTTATCCAGGCTTCTGGGCTGGCAAGCAGGGCTGCACCCCTGACCAATAGGGTGCAGTGTGCCACACTCAATGATGACCACTTCCTCTGTAGTGTTGCAAATTCTTGTCCCAGAAAGCAAAGTTCCATAAAACCATGAATGGAGATAATTTCTCCCGGAGCTTCAGGTCTCACTAACCCAACCTACAGGTGTGGCTACATTTCATTAACACTCCACTTTCAGCCCCTCTGCTAATTCAGTTACAGGGGTTCCCATCTGGCAGGGGGTGCAGGAAGTGGGAGTCAGTCTAGTTCTTGTCCTCGCTGTCTTTCTCCTTTTGAAGGCCATTTTTGCTACCCAGCCTCCTTGCTGCCTTTTGCTCCGCCCACCAGATGTCTCCTTTGTCTCAGACCAGGACACTCCCCACCTAATCAAGAGTGCTTGGCTCAGCCTGTTAAAGGCTGGCCAATCAGAAAAGACTGCTCTGCAGTTGGAATCAGAAACATCAAAAAAGAAAGTACAATTATTTATTTTCTGTCATAGTTATAATAAATCTAACCTTGACAAGCTGTTGGCTTTATTCTAACTATGATTTATACACTTTGAAGTATCATTTTATCTCACGCCTGTCAATAGTTAGACTTTACTAAAGTTTAATAGATCCTTCCCATGTTAGCCTACAGAGGTAATGCACTACTATGGGGAAAACAAAATTGACAGTATTTCCCTAACCAGGGCTATGAAACATATTTTATAGTGTCCCTGCTTCCTTTAATATGGCACCTTACCGTTAGTGCTCCTATGGTAGACCTTGGGGTGACTTATATGTAAGAGTAAGGTTGTTAAAAACTTTGGAATTTCCTATTAATCCAAAGTCAAATTTTGATTTAGTTTTATTTTAAAAGGAACCTGTAAAGCACGGAAGGCTTTTAAAATTAAAGCGGGCAACACAACAGTGCACACTTAAGTGCGTTACGTCTACTGGTTCTTTAACCCCTCTTATCCTACCATATACTTGTGACTTACAGATAGGTTGTCAGTACCAATTGTAAATATAACTAACTACCCTGTACCTTTTGCACAGAGCCCAGGCCCTGGATCTGGTTAGCAGAGACCAGTGAAAAAAAAAGTTGTTAGAACCAGCATTTAGTACTCGAAATGAGGACAAAAGTGGAGAGACACTGCAAACAGGTTTCTCACACTACAGATGTCATCTTGAAAGTTGTTTTATTTGATCTTTTTTCTCTTTTAATATACATCTCAGATGTATATCTATTTCGGGAACCTCCTTGTCATATTCCCATGGATTCTTCTTTTTCTGCTCTCTGTTTTTTTTGTATTTCAACCCCCATCATTTTATTGCCAACGTAACTTTTGTATCATTGTTCAATATGGTTAAAGCCTTTATGGCTTCTTACCATTTGTTTTCTTCAATCCAGTTCTGTTTCTTCCTTTCCCTCATCTCTATCCTTTTATATTTATGTTATATTAAAATCTCTTTCTATATTCTTTTGTTTGCCTTTTCTGTCTTTCATGATCGTGTTACTGGTTCAGATTGGTTGCCTTTCTATAGTTAGAATGTTGCTGTTGAATATATTGTTTGCAAGAAGCAAAGGGTGCTCACCCATTTATTCAGACTAAAATGTAAATGGCTTTTTTACAAGAAACTTACCTTTCAGAAACATTCATTCTCTTTGAATGAGTTGGGTAGGTTACATATTTTGTACCTCTGCTTATCATGATAAGAATGGGATTGCTCCTAGGCCCTATCCCGTTACAAAACATGTTTGCATGGTATTCTGCCCCACGGCTTTTGCGGTCGTCATCGGCTCACCTTCTGGTGGTGCCTAGGTTTCAAAGAGTGAGGATGGGTGGCCGTTCATTTAGAGTGGCGGCAGCCAAATTGTGGAATTCTCTCCCACTCACTCTTAGGAGCTACCAGGACTATCTTCCATTCAGGAAGGCTTTAAAGACCTATCTCTTTCCCAAGTAATGGTTGTGCGTCTGTGCTTGTCTAGTGCGGGGGTTCTCTGATCAAAGCGCCAGGATGCCCTCTGGGTGACAGGTTTGCGCTCTATAAGTATGCTAAATAAATAAATAAATAAATTGTTCTATTGCTCCGTAAACCGTTGCCTTTGGTTATTGGAAGTGAGGAAATGGATAAAGAGGGTTGATGGCGTCTTCTACACCTTACTGTACACCATACTCCAATATTTCTTCTTGTTATCTATAGCCCCACAGATATATATATTCAATTGTGGGATCCTCTGTCCAGCATGATATGGTCTTGCTAAAATAAGATGATGTCATTGGAGAGGACTGTAATAAACTCATGGATCCCATTATTGATATACATTCCTCAATTAAGTTTGTCCCCAACAAAATGCAAAATGAATCAAAAAATTCTATTCAAAGTAGGGGCTCGTTGATGATTGGAGGACTTATACCACAGATACAGTGAAATATGCTTTTTTTTCTCCCGTACATCAATCTAGATTAAGGAACTAACACACAATTAGTTACCCCTTTAACTGATGTAGAAATCGGCTGTTTTAGAATTTCAAACCAAGCACCAGTTATAGTTGACCTAGAGCTGCTGCCCAACAATTTTTGGTCTAACAGATGGCATTTCAATAATAGTTTATTGTAAGACAATGTATTAGTAAAACAGTTTGAACTCTTCCTTAAGGATTTCTTTGCTTCCATCAATCCCAACACTCCTTTTGATTTTGTTTGGATGCCTTTATACAACGGCTAGAGGATATATTATTGACTATGTTGCAATTAAAAAGAAAAGAGCCTATTAAGAGTCAGCACTCTTACTCCCCTCCATTAAACAACTTCAGCAAGGATATTACACATCCAAATCAGTCATAATTTTCAAGCTAAGTTAGAATTCAATAGAAAATTGTCTGAAGAGGCATCGGGTGTACTATTAACAATAAACGCTATATACTATGGAGGTCACAATAGCGCAGGAAACATGCTAGAAAATTAGGTTAAATGACTAAGATCCAAAATAGATATTATGGATAATAATGGTATCAAACAAAGTTGGGATGTTGACACAGTAAAATGCTTTATAGATTTTTACCATACCCTATATACACCAGAACACTCCCCATCCAAAGATGCCCTAAGCACTTTCTTTGACTCTTTTCCAAAACAACATCACAGGTACCTGATCTTTCTAGACTGGATAATGATTTCTCTATTCCTGAGATAAAGACACTCCTCTCTACACTACCAAAAGATAAAGTCCATAGTCCAGATCATTTTCCAGTCACAATTTTCTCATATTCTGTCACCACAATAATAATTTTTTTCTCTCTCATAAATAGGTTTGTGGAACTTTTCTAGTAGCTATGCTCTGCTTAATCCCCCCAAAACACAAAGATCAATAATCCTGGGCGAATTGTAGACTAATTTCCCTCATTATTTAGATTGAAAGATTTTTGCAAAGAGTTTGGCCCTAGGAATTAACAAGTTTATCCCGGACTTGACTGTATTCGAATATTTGTGAAGAGCAGATATTTGGCAGATAACTCCAGAGCTTTTTTGGATATTTTACATCTCACATCAAATGGTACTAAAACTGTAGCTGCCATCTCATTAGAGGCAGATAAGATCTTTGTTAATTGGAATTTTATGATGCATATGCTAAAGTGGCATGGTGTTGGTCCAAGAATTCTCAAATACATTGGCCTGCTTTATTCCTCAAACAAACATTTAGTTATGAAAAAGACATCCAATCCCCTTACTTCCCTTTATTATGGGGTACACAACAAGGTTCCCCATTGTCACCTTTATTGTTCATATTGTCACTGGAGCTATTCAGACTTTTCACCATTCATCCTCCTTTCATGTCTTCAAACATAAAGATACAGAAGTTAAGTTCACCGCTCATGCCGATGATGTTACTTTTTTCGTATTGAATTGAGAATACCACACAATTCCATACCTTCCTTCATTGATCTGTTAGCTAAATATTTTATTTTATGTGGTTACAAACTAAACTTTGATAAACCAAAAGTTCTCCCCTTAAATAAAAATTGTCTAAAATATATTTTTGCCGGCACCGGTTGAAAATAGACCTCCAATTGGGTTAAGTGTCTCGGGATTAAATAGTCCACCTCCATTATTGACACCATTCAGAATAATTCAGCAGATGCCCATCAAAGAATACTTGGTATGTCAGAGAAGTGGTCACCTATTTATTTGTCTTGGAGGACAAATTAGACACATTAAAAGTAATGATGTTACCTGACATGTCTTTTTACTTATTTATGCTTGCCCTTTAAGCTCTCACTGAAGTTTTTAAAATCTCTTAACAGTTTGCTCCGTAAATTCTTGCGTAATGGACTGAAGGCATGTACCTCATTGCTTTCATTTTGTAAACCTAAGGAGCAGTGAGGGGTAATTTTCCTAATTTCCATCACTATCACTCCTTTTTTGTCTTGAAACAAATGTTGCCCTATTTGGATGGAGATGGGGCTGCTCCTTGCACTGTATTGGCTTAAATTGGAAGACTCAATTAATTTTCCTTCTTCATTTCGCTCAGTGGCTCATTTCTCACACCCTCTGTGGTCCTTTTCTTCTACAATTATTAAAAACATAGGGGCTTATTTGCCGGTGCATCACTGTTTAAATGAGAAAAATGACATACTGGTAGTGCAAGAGGCTTGTAAATGAGCCTCTCAATATCTCTTGCATATTTGTAAATAAGTTCATCAAATATCTCTTGCATACGCCATTCTTACACGTCACTATCACCAAAACAGTAGTTTCTAGATTCCTTCATGTAGCACAACCTACCTTACTGTCATCACAAAATTTACTGGAGGGATAGGGTGAAGAAAGATATCATTCAGGTTAAATAGTTGTTTCTGGGAAGAGTATTTCTTTCTCTATCTGAAATACAATGCGAGTATGGTCTTCCTTCTACTTCCACTCTCCAATATAAACCTTTGGGGATTGTTATATTCCAATGCGTATCCACTCTTATTCAATTGCATGTCTCCACTCCATATTTCTTCCCCAAGTCACTTACGTTTTCCCTAGCTGTTAAGACTTCTTGTACATACAAAGATCTTGAATACAAGCCTCCCACTCATTCTAAATCTAAAGTTTAGGTGCTATGGGAATCAGATTTACAGCTCTTTGTTTAATAACAACCTTGGAATCTAATCCAGCCCACAATTTATCACACTTCCCACTCAGCGAGCACTACACAAACACTTTACTATTTTTACAATAGGTTATTTCTCATCCCAGTTTCTTTTTACTCATAAAATCACAACATTGACAATGCAGGTTGGACCTGTGAAACAACTCCTTGCCCTTATAGGCATATGTTCTTCCATTGTCCTCCCATTGCTACTTTTTGGGTTGAAGTTTGGAATCCAATTTCAAAAATATGTTGTCTATTTGTTCTCGTTTGGAAATTCAACATTTTATTGGGTAGTTCTCCTCACATTTGGGTGGGCAATCACAACCTAGGTTTGCAGACTGGCTTATTGCCATTGCTTTAAAAATTATTATATTCAACATGAAAGATGCTACAGTGGTAACTTTTACTAGAAGGTAGAACTTACGTTGTCATCATCACAGACTTGATAGAGCATATGCTGCCTCCATGCAATGACTCATTAGAAAGGATTTATTCTGGTTTCCTCTCACCACATATTTGAATTGTACACGTGCCAGACATTGGACACGGCTATCACATTTAAACCTCCCTGAGTTACTTTATTTAGAAATGTGTCCATATATATTTGCATTATTTATTTGATGACCATTTTAATACTCAGTTCCAAGTAATTGTAAACAATTTGAATAATCCTTACCTCTTCCTTTTGCTCTCTTTTTTCTACCCTATTACTTAGTTTCCTGTTGTTTTCCTTCTTTCTTCTCCCATTCTTATAATTCACAAAAAAATGGAAAATGTATAAATTGCTATTCTTTTAAGGTACTACAGCCTATATTTTTTATACTTTTTCTATAGTGGTATATTTCTACATTACTTATCACCTCCTATTATAGTAAGAAATTGCTTTAATGGTTACTAAATCTATAGATATACTTACTATGTTGCTGTTAGAAATGGAGGTCTTTAATTGGCAAGTGTTTGCACCTTTTTCGAAGTAGGGATGCTTGCTTCTAGTCAGGGTAAGTGACTTTCATCCTTAGACATCCCCTACTCACCCCCTTGGTAGCTTCACACTAGCAGACAGGCTTATCTCAGACACAGCATGTAAAGCATGTGTGCACACATACAGTTACACAGTGAAAACACAACAAATGGACACCTCACCAGTTTAGAGCAATAGGAAATCTTTATCTAAAAAAAAGAAGACCAACACAACCAACGTCCATTAGCGATATATCAAGATATCACCAAAAGTAAGGTATTCACAAAAATGAACCTTGTAGCAACAAATAGCTTGGCCCGGGACTTTTACAATGTCATAACAGCAGAAAATCCCAAAGTACGGTGCCGACCTTGATGTGCGAAGCGTCGGGCCCAGAATCACATGGGTCCCAAAGAACAGTACCTTGGCAAATAATGAAAATAAAGACGGTGCACTGCGTCGGGGAGGTGATGCTCCGTTGGCGCTGGGCGGCTTTGGTTCCTTACAACCACAGGGGAGGTGAGGCATTGGTTCCTTCCTGCGATGCAGGGGAGGTGAGGCACTGATTCCTTACTGTTTCCGGAGAGGTGACATTGCGGTGGAGTTGAGGCTTTAGTTCCTTACGACGATACGCTGGTGATGGTTTCTGGAGGTCACCCACATCAGGTATTGGCTTCCCAGTGATGGAGCACTGACTTCAGGGCTGTGGAGTGAGTCGGGCGGTGCGTCATAAGCAGTGCCCTCGGCTCCTGTGCACGCTGCAGCCTTGGTAACGGCGTCAGAGTCAGTACAGTGTAGCGCTGGCGGCATCGGGCTGCAGTGTAAGTCAGGCGGTGCGTTGTTCACTTCACAAGCAGTGCCCATGGCTTAGTTGCACATCATGCCATAACTGGCTGGTGTTGCTATTTGCCTTGGTGGCACCTGAAACAGCTGTTCCAGGTTCAGAAGGACAGAGGAAATTAAGTCTTTGTAGCCGTGAGACTTCAGAACAGGAGGCAAGCTCTACACCAAGCCCTTACAGTTTTTCTTCAAGCAGGATACACAAAACACAGCAAAGTCTTGGTCCCCTCCTTGGCAGAAACAGCCACTGCAGGCCAATCCCACATAGAACATAGCAAGGGGCTATACTTCCCAGTTCTTCTCCTGGTCAGATGTTCCTCTTGAGTCTAGAAGTAATCTAAGTTTTTAGGGTCTGGGCCCCAATATTTATACCACATTTTCCTTTGTTCTCCTGTGGCACAGAATCTCTTGGCTCAGTCCAAACCAGTTCTGTCTTCTCTGGCCCAGTTTACTGGCAGGAGGTGGGGACAGCATTGTGTAAGACAGACAGGGCTTTTTGAGGTACAAGGAAATCTCCCCCCACTACTCTAAATGCAGCCATGGCCTAGTCAACCGAGCCGTGTCTATTCAAGGAGAAGCAGGACACCCCCAGTGGCTGTCTACAGTGAATACACATCCTCAGCCCCTTTCACTCCAAAATCCAGTCGGTCCACAACCCAGCACAGACACACAGGATGGTTAAGCAAGAAAATGCCTACCTTCTAAAATGGCATTTTCAAACACATAATTTAAAAACCATCTTTTCTAAAAGATGTGTGATTACATTCTGAGTTCAGAGAGCCCAAACTCCATTTCTGCATCTTGTCCCATCTTGTAAGCTGTTACGAAATTTCTCCCATTCTATCCTGTGGGACAGATATCCTTTCAATAGTCAAAACAAAATACATTATATTTCACTATTAGGACATGTCACACACACCAGTGCATGTCCTACCTTTCACATACACTGTACCCTGCCCATGGTGGTACCTTGGGTCTACCTGAGGGGTGTCTTATATGTAAGAAAAGGGAAGGGTAGGGCCTGGCAAGCAGATGCACTTGCTAGGCTGACATAGCAGTTTGGGGAGAGGAGTTGGCCTAACAGCTGGGGCGGTCGACCTCGAATCTGGGGAACTGGGTTAGAGTCTCAGCAATGACTATAAACATCCTATGATTCTGGTCTAATCACTTAATCGCCCAGTGCCTAAAAAAAATGAATGTGTCCTCCTGTAATGCAACTGGTGCTATGTAAAGCACTCTGATACCCGATTTGGGTCAAGTTCATGCTATATAAAACTCTGTAAAAAAAAAATTGTGCGTAGACACTGCAGTGGCAGGTCTGAGAATCCTTTGCAAGGCAACTTCTGTGGGTGGCACTTCCTTCGAAGGAGACAAGTGCGGTAAGCTCCTTTCGACAGCTGCTGTGATCGGAACATATCTATCTATGTTCCGAGGTCCTCGATCAGTGTTAGATAGTGAACTCTCTTCTGGGAAAGGATCAGAGAGGAGTTTGTAAGTGATCACAAACAGATGTTTTGTGCGCTAAAAATGATGCAATTAGGGTGCTCTAACATTAAGCAGGGATTTGTCCTACAACCAGCTCTGCAAAAAACCGAAATATATCCTGCCAGCTTTTCCACTAGAAATAACAGAGTACTGTTGCATGCAGCTCATCAGCAGGCACAAAATAAATAGTGTTGACTTAAGCATGTGATTAAAAAATATATGAAAAACAATGTGCAAAGAACCCAAGAGTCTTCTGGAAAGATTATCCCTGGTTTGCGAATTAGATACTCCACCTCAGTTGTAGTATTAAAAAAAAAATACTTTACGTAATTTCAAAGGTAGGTCTTTGCATTGGTTAGTGAAAAAACTGCCTGTCACCAATAGTGGGAGTGCCCATAATGGTGTACATACAACAGTATAAATAAGCTGTCTTCCATATGTACATTGCAGAATATGAAGAATGTATTATTTATTCATTGTTTTTCCTGCTCAAATGTCTGAGACCAGTCATTTTCATTTGTGTAACTGGAAGCAATGATTCAAGCTTTTTTGTGAGTCATATTGTATGCTGAGTGGTGAAATGAAGAGGAGAAAGATATGGGGAAAGAAAATGCACATTTCACATTAGAAGCCCCCCCCCACCTTTTGTTGTTCTTTCTTCGTTCATTGTTTCAGACTTTCCTGTTTTGCTGTCAAAGGTTTTGACTCTTGGTACATGTGTGTCTCCTCAGGGCTAGTGCTTGTTGAGGTGGACTCCGCATAGAGAACGTGTGCCTTCAGTTGCAATTTAGACCTATTAAGTAATGTTGCAGAAGGAAAGAGTTAAACCCATGATGAAGAGTGATGCATGCCTACTTGAGTGGCCGACTTATGTGGAGTCAAATTGGAAAAGGAATTCTCTGATATAAAGTATCCTCCTTTAAGTAGAGCAGCTAAGTTTTTTTAATCAAAGCAATGTGGCATTGGCATTTATACATTCATCTATCTAATCTTGACCAGTGGCAAGGAGTCCTACCTTGTTTTCCTTTATAAATGATTTTTTATGGGCAGACATAGGCTTTCTGTTAATTGGAGCAACAAACCACTGGTTTCTGAAATTGCATTTGAAAATTGGTCCATCCTATTTACAGAATGTCAAACTTAAGCCATCACTGTACATTTTGAATTTGCCCATCTGCTGTTTTGGCTTGAAAAGCCTTGGATGGTTTGAGTGTTGATTTGAACAGGGCAAGCGTGTCAATTCCTCTTGGTCTAGTAACCTTTCTCCTTTGATGTAGCTGAAATCACGTTTTATTTGTCGGGGTGCATTATAATCACATGTGTAGATAGCAGCCGCATTTAATCTCTTGTTGTATTAACATGAAGTGTTAGAATTTTGAGATGTATTACTTTGAAACGTGATGTGCTTATATCATTGGAAAGTAACATGGAGAATTAACGTAGAAAGTGTTTGTATCTAGTAGGAAACATTAATTTGGAGAACTTGTGTTGTGAACTGACAATTATTCCTATACTAAACGTGTTTATTCAGCTGTGCCATTTTAAATTTAGGTAATTGCATTATTTGACTGCACCCTTTTTTCATGTAATTTGTAAAAACTCATGTGATGTTTTCTTATGATTTAGGATTAACAAGTTGAATTTCATAAGTTGTGGATTTGTTCTTTCTCACGTTTTGTGTTGCAGGTGAAGGAAGCGTTCTTGTTAGCTAGAATAATGTATTTGTCTTACTAACCAGGCAAGGAGAGAAGAAGCTACAATTATGTCACATAAGTCGATACTGAAGGTCATTCACACAGAAGAATGCCTGGGAACAAAGGACAGATTGTTGCAAGAGAAGAACACCATTGTCCCATGGAAAACTAGCTTTAGGATTGTACCGGGCCAGATGGCGTGATCTGCAATGAATCTTGGGAAAGATATCTGCAATAATGTTCTTTTGGGAGTGGGGAAAGGGACCACCTCTTCTTTTGCCTTCAGAGTTAGAACATCTTACAGCAAGCAGTCTCAGTTGTTTTTTGATACATGACCCATGGATAGTGGAGAGACTTCCTAGGAGGTTCCACATGCTGACACCTTTTTATAATCTCCTTGAAGATGCTCATGAAGGGATGTCACTTTAGTGCTAGTGTCAGGGGCAGATTGTCCATTAGGGCTGTGGGACTGCGCCCCCCTGATACTCCTTCCTGTCCTGTGTAAATATTAAATACATTGATTTATTTAGAGATAAGATTATATCCCTAATCAAATCGATGTATTTTAGTCTGGGCTGTCTGTCACATGCTGCCAGTCCGCCTCGCTCTGAAGCCTTAGATGGAAGCCAGGCAGTAAATTAACTTTCTTAAAAGTGACGCACAATGCAGGCCTTGCTGCTCTGAAGCCCTTTATAAGTAAACATTGTCATTGTAGTTTATGGCATTATTCTCCATGGGCCAGTGATGCTGTCAGCGTCATGGTTTGGGGCATTGGATTTTTCCTTCCTGCATGAGAGCAGCTGTCCGTCATTCAGGGGCACAGATCCCAACCTTTTACATTCCCATTCATCACAGGGTGGCCTGAATGCAAGCACGTGTGTTTTGGTGCCTTATCCTTGGAAATGATCAGCCGACACAAACCCTTGCATCACCAGGACACACAGACCTGTTGGCAACCAGTATCTAGTGAGCTCTACCATAGCAGTGTTTGTATTTTACCAGCTGAACCGTAGTGTGTACTTCTACAGGTAAGAGATCCCCCAGCTTGAAATACTGTTCATCTATTATAGTGCTGACTAATCAGGATACTGCAGATTTAAATCTATTTATATGATAAGACAGTCATGCTGACATACTTACATAGCGTCAGTGAAAACGTCTTGTGATGCAGCTCTTCAGATCGCCTAATCCCATTTAATATTGCGCAGCTGGAGACTTCAGGGTGTTTTTTCTGATGTTGCAAACTTGGCATGGTCCCTTCAGGCCCTAGGCTTGCAGAGGCCTTCTCTGAGACACATTCCGGACTTTCCGCTATTCCAACAATTCATTCCAAATGGGTCCGCCTTAGGCGATCGTTATGATTGCCTAGTGGACCACCCTGCATCAACAATATGATGGCTGTGCCTAGCAGGCACCGTAAGTCATACCATGATGCTGCCTTCTCACCAGCAGGTGTATAGATTGGGAACCGCCATTCACAGGCTGGCGGGGATTGCATTTGGGGCCCTATGTGGGTCCTCCTTGTTTTGGGGGGAGGTGGTTGTGCACTGGAGGGGTACTTTATGTTACCCCTCAACATTTCCCTGCACCACGTGGTAGGCATTGTGTGGTGCCTATCATGTAGTGCAGGGAAATGCCAACAGTGCATTTCTGACATTTCAGAGGGTGCTGCAGCCAGCAGCACCCTCCACAATGTCAGAGATACACGATGCGACCCCCACTGTGGCGGTGGCATCATAATCTGATGTGCAGGACTGCCACATTACAGGTGGTCGGTCTCAAGTCCCAGCACAATACCGCCATCATAATTAGCTCATTAGTTCCTCGAAGGATGTGCGTTTCTCAACTCAGAGAATGCTATAGACCAGCACAGAGAGTTAAAAACAGGCTGATGACTCTGAAACTACTGACCAGACCTGACCTGTATATTTCACAAACTTATCACAGGGAAAGTGAATATTAAAAGCAAAACCATTTCAGACATGAATGCTACCATTTTAGGTTTCACTAGTAAAATTATGTGCTCTGATGGGGGTGTTATCATCATGGTTACCGGCTTGGTGACACCACCCCATGGTTCTTTGCTGTCGGTGGCTACGTGAGGTGTCTGCAGCAGTTAAGCCTCAGATATGGGATCAGTGAGAGTGCGTTCTTTGCCTAGAAAGGTAACCTGCCACAAGCCATGTGTTGGGTGTCTTTTAATCTTTCTGGCACACAAATGACGTGTATCCTGCCCTTGAAAGACCATGGAGTGCTATATGCAGAAGCATATTTCCGTCTTAATGAAAGAATAACACAGACATTTTATCCTACATCTATAAACTTTCTGGGGCACTATTGACACACACCTGCAAGTAGTGTTACAACGGTCACAGGTGGAGTCAGTAATGAGATAAATGAGGCAAGCATAGAGTGGATAGTGATGTCAGAGAGGAAAAAGTGCAGTAGACAATGGTGTGTGAAGATAAGCATAGAGTGGCCATTGATGCACAAGAGCAAAGTGTGCAGTGTGCATTGAAGTACGTAAGGAAAGCACAGTTTGAACATTGATGTACAAGATGAAAGTGTGCAGTGAGCATTGAAGTACGTAAGGAAGGCACATAGTGGACATTGATGTAAAAAGAGAGTTTGAAGGACATAAGAAGCATAGAGCAAATATTGATTTACAAGAGTAAAGTGTACAGTGACGGACATTGCAGCACACAAGCCACTAAAATATCCCAGTGGACTAATGTGTTCATTTAACAGCTCCCATGCATACCATAGTTGCTGCTTGTTCATATCACCACAGGTTAATGCAGTCGTTCATCCTTCTGAGATTGATTAAAAGTCTTTTATGATGTTCTCGAGTTATATTGAATAGCCACTAACTAGGCCCAATTCATATTTTTATTGATGTCATAACTACACTTTCTGAATTACTTTATTAACTTCCTAGCTTTCTCAAATTTACTTGAATATGCACCATTTTTCAACTCTTCTTTCAATTTTCCCTATGATGGTCTGGCTCGCTCGCTCGCCACAGGGCACTTATTCTGTAGTTTTACACCCCACCACTTTCAAATGTCACCAGCCACCATTGGTTAGTATAGGGATAGATTAATGTTTTTTATTTATCAACCCTCAATGCAGGAAATGTGGATCCATTCTATCAGATCTTTTGCACCCTGTCTCTTGAATTAATTGTTTTGTTTATGCTACACAATCTTAATTGGATATGCAGATTTGGCTTTATTCTAATTCCAATGCACTTTTTTCACACTCTAGTCTTGTCTAGTCTAGTCTTTGTAATCATTTAACTAACCTTACAAAGTTGCTTGTGGTTACTATGTGTCCAAAGGATTTCTTGTGTAATTAATTGCCAATAATAATGAGTTTTCTTCCCTCTATACTTTCATGCTTCTAAAAAAACCATTGGATTGTATCTCTAGAACATGTCCAGATTTCATGCGGCCAGCCTTTTCACCTCTGTATTCTTGGTCCCACTGACTTACAAGTGCCTAGTAGTCCTAACGCAGTGTGGGCCATCTTCTGGTGATTATTTCTGCTGACTGAAAGGCTCTCATGTATGTTATTGTGGCGACATATCCATGCTATTGTCTCCCTGCTCCTCACATCTCTTTCCTGACGTTAAAGTGTCATGCAGTCATGGACACAAAATTATTTTTTATTTTATATATTTCTGTATTTTGTTTGCTGTTTCCTTGCTTTCTAATTTACTTAAAACATGGCCCTGATGAGTATGTATCATTGTTTACGTCTGGTTCATTCTGATGTGTATGCGTTATGTTCCTATTGTATGCTTTACTAACCTTGAAGACAAAGGATGCATTGAAGCATTCACTCTCCTCTATTGTGTGAATATTCTTCTGCATAATAATAGGCAGCTATGTTAATATAGTGTAGAATTAGAACATCTACAGCTGCAAGGTTACCTTGAGTGAATGCCTCATCTGAATATTCCAGGCCATTAAACACATGATCTTATTCTTTGTGCTCCATGCCTTTGTGAAATAGGACCATTATGTGAAAATCCTGCATAAAGGCAAGCATCTTTGTGTTGTAACCAAGGACCTCATGTGCAAAAGTGTTTTAAGGGCCGTAAACCCTCAGTTTCGGTAAATCTAAAGGTCTAAACTACCGAATAGCTTTTTGAAATATATCAAACTGAATTAACAAGTCAGAAAAGGTCTTCAAAACCTTTACATGGGTTTAGGAAACAATAAGGAATCAGCATTTGTAAGGATTGTGTTAAAGGCCTCCCTTTCAACTACTGGTTTGTTATGGCAAGTATTACTGTCTTGAGACTGAAATCTGGTTGCAACACATTATCTCTTTTCCATCAATACAAAGGAGGGGATAGCACATTTCGGAACTTGAAGAAGTTTCAAAAGACCCCTTTCTTTTTCTAACTGTTGACAAATTTGGAGGCAGCAGTGATCCATGGCACTCCTCAAGAAAGACTTTTTGTTAGACGCATCATCTTGTCCCTTAAGGAGAATTTGTTGTATTCAAATATATATATATTGCCTTTTTTTTAAAAGGAATCATATATATGGTGATCTTCTCACCCCAGCATGCCACCATCCCTGTGATTGTGACCAATCATAGAGGGCAGCAACTTGTGACCTACCTCGTGAATATTGATGAGGTAGGTAGAATTACAACCCACTACGCTTCTGTATGTTGTGAACGATCTTTTCATGACCGAGAATGGTTCACAAAATCATAAACAAATCATTAAATGTCAGTGAACAATTTGTGACCACTTTTACTGAATCAGTGCTTTGGACAAGAGGCACAACAGGGTATATTTACATGAGTTGCCGCTAAGCAAACTTAGTGTTGCTTAGTCCCAATTTTCTTTACGCTGTATAATGCCAAAAACTATTGTCATGTTAGTGACGTTTTTAGAATACGTCGGTACATGGTTATAGGATCAGCTAGTGCTGATGCTTGGTGCCACAAACACTAGGGTCAGCACAATGAAAATCTTGACTCTAATGTGAAAAAATGACGGCAGGCTAGTTAGCGGCCAGAAAACTCGGTTCACTGACAAAATATCAATGTTAAAAATATAGAAGTAAAAAATATTGATACAAAAAAATAGAATGCAAAATTATCGACTTCCTACACTTAAACAGTTAAGTACAAAAATATCGAAATAAAATATCGATGTAAAAAGTATAGTTGTACAAAGTATCGAATGTTATATATAAATATAAAATAAAATAATAAATATTGAGACATATATATATATATATATATATATATATATATATATATATATATATATATATATATATATATCCAGTAAATCCACGTTTGATCTCCACAGGGTGAGGCGTCTCCCCCACTCCTCAGAAAGACGCAGACACGGTCCAAGTATGTGCAATTAGTTTATTTCGTGCAAGCACATCGCATGACGTTTCGGAGCCTTGCTCACATGACAGTGTCTCATATCATGAACCGTACTTTTAAAGAGACAGCCAATGTTGAAAAAAAGTTATTGGTCTCATGCTTGGTTTAAAAATAGACATGGAAGAAATACTTTCCGCTTTGACTTACTTTCAGGCATATAATACTCATATTTTGAAAGGCAAATCTAAAGCACAATTAATAAAAGTCAAATACTCTATAATTTATAATAGGTAGATATTCTTGAGCTCATTTATCATAGGTAAAATACAAAAATATATATCATACTGTAGTAGAAAATTGCCCCATTGAAAATAGATATATACAAAAATAGAATAAATACTATTACTATACATTTACATATTTACATTATTTACATAAAAGTGCTCCTGTTATAGTGCTTAAATGCCTGATTGAAACTTTGGCTGTAATGCAAAAGTAACACCATTATGATAACTTTGTAATAATAAATCATAACTTTGGTTGTGCAAATCAACGCAGGTTTATAATGTGAATGTAAACATATTCATGCCTGAAGGCAATTCATTCATATAAAATGTTAATGTAGCAATATGCTCTTCTCTACTCATTTGAAAATCTTCTTTTGCTCTGTAGACTCTCTTCTGTTATTTTGCCTTTATTTACTTCCATGTCCATAGTAAAGTGATAATAGTGCAGAACATCTCAAAACACCAGTTAATTTGGAACAAATCAGCTTCTCAGGGATAAGGACCTGTGAGCTGGACCATTTAAACTCATATTTTTGTAAATAAGTATTTTATTTTTCTTCTTTTTTTCTTTTTATTTACTATTTTTATACCTGTTTTTTTCATTCTTTTTTTCTTTTACTTGTTATCTTAAACTTATAGCAGCTATATATATATTTCTCACAAAGTTTCCCCTCTCAATAAGAAGACAACGCAGGATACTTCTGGATGCTTCAAAGGTGTTAAATAAGGCAAAAGTGGCAACTGCCTACCGACGCGTTTCGCCAGTTACGGCTTGGTCACAGTAAAGCTGTTAAAGAGACTGTGCTATTTACATACAATAACATAAACAGTGAAGTAGGACTAGGTGCCACAACAAAATAATAGTGGCAGACATTTTAAGCTAGTCATTTTCGTATGTCCTAAAGATGATCATCCTTAGTAGTATCACTAATGTCAGTTCTTTTGTAATCTGCTTCACTCCCGCCCAAGTGGGCATATATATTCAGAGGGCAGTATCATTGTCTATTGACATATTTTTCAAACACAAATAATCACAAATGTCAGTTCTTTTGTAATCTGCTTCACTCCCGCCCAAGTGGGCATATAAGTTCAGAAGACATTAGACCGAGTATAACCTCATTCAATCTTTCCAAGGAAGTGATGTCTTGATGATCCAGTGGTACCATACAATCTAGGTGTCCTAAATATAAAAACATAAATGTGCGTGAGATGTGAGGTGTTCTGGTGCAAAAATTCATAAAGGTACAGTTTTTAAATTAGTGTCACATTAAAACAGTTTACTTTATTGAAAGAAATATCTTGACTTCAGATCATTAGTCTCTTAATAATGTGTACTGCTAGCTCTTCATTAGAATTCATACCTGTGGGCTGTAAAGTTTCGAAGTCAATAATAAATCTTGACTCCAGCACCCTTAACTGATGTAATTTGTCCCCACCTCTGATTGTTTGACAGAGTCTAACACCACATAGGATAACAAATTGTCATTTTGGCCATGATAGATTTTAAAATGTCTGGCAACTGGATATTGCTCATTGTTATTGCGGATTGCCCTCTTGTGCTCAAGCACTCTTATCTTTGCCCTGTGTATCGTGCTCCCGATATAATACTTTTGATAGGGACAAATAAGGCAATACACGCAATACTCTGTATTACAGTCAAAGGGCCCTTTGATAGTAAATACCCCATTGCTGTTGGGTACTTTTATCGTCACACAGTTTTTTGCTTCCCTTGCATGCCTTGCACTTCATACAACATTCAAAACCCCCTGAGATTTTATTGGGCTTGCTTTCCAAGGCTGAAATTGCATTTATACTTAGTTCATCCTTCAGTGATTTTCCTTTCCTGAAGGTGATTTCTGGAGTCTCATTTAGACATTGGCTCAAGTAATTGTCTGTTTTTAGGATTGGCCAATTTTGTGCTAAGATTTTACGCACCTGAAATGCCTGTCCTGAATAGGTGGTAATAAACCTCACTGTGTTATTACTCTCCTCTGGCATTTTTTGCTTAGGTGTCAGTAATGCTATTCTCTCCACTTTACTGACTTTTTCAATTGCTAGATCAATGTTTTTTTTGTATATCCCCTTTACATGAATCTGCCACTCATCAATTTTTTCTCCTTTTCAAACTCTTCAGTAGTACTGCTATTTCTTTTTGCTCTTAGTAATTCCCCATAGGGGATACTCTGAATTAAGCTGTACGGATGGGCACTTGTGGCAAATAACAGACTGTTGCCCGCTGTTATTTTCCTGTGGAGTTTTGTTACCAGCCTCTGATTCATGACTTCGACCTCCACATCCAGGAATACCACCTTCTTTCTGCTAATGTGGGATGTCAGTTTGATGTTTCAGTCATTATCATTTAAGGAAGATATGAAGGCTTTAATACTTGACTCGTATCCTCTCCATCTTAAAAAAATATCATCTATGAAACGAGTACAAAGAATCACCTGTTCTCCTTGGAAGTCTCGGCTACTGGACACCTGCTCCTCCCACCAGCCCATGAATAAATTCGCGTAGCTGGGGGTGAAGCAGGTGCCCATCGCTGTGCCCTGTGTTTGCCTGTACAGTTTATCATTGAAGAAGAAAAAATTGTTGGTCAAACAGTAATGTGCCATCTCTATCAACATCTCAGTGTGTAACAGTGTTTTTATAGATCTTGCCTGGAGGAAATGTCTCATAGCTTGGATGCCTAAGTCATGCTTGATTGATGTATACAAACTGGTTACATCTAGTGTAACCAATAAAAATTCAGGTTCCCAAATCAGGTCATTAATCAGGTTGAGGAAGTGCATTGTGTCTCTAAGGTATGCTGGAAGGGATACTACAAATGGTCTTAAAAAGAAGTCTATGTACTTAGATGTCATCTCTAATTGGGGCCCCATTGACGACACGATCGCCCTACCCGGTGGTGCTTTGGGGTTTTTGTGGAGTTTAGGTAGGAGATACAGAGTTGGAGTTTTAGGGTATTTACAACTCAAACTGTTAAATTCTCCCTTTTCCAAAATTCCATTTTCATACGACTGTAGCAACATATCATCAAATTTCACATAGGAGGCAGCTATCTCTTCTTGGGATGCCGGCTGATAGCATACCCCATCATTAAGTTGGCGGAGACCCTCTTGTAAATACTCATCTTTTCCGCAGACCACTACATTTCCATCTTTATCCGATTGCCGGATTACAATGGACTTGTCACTCTCGAGGTTCTCTAATGCTTTCAATTGCGGTATAGTCAAATTACGTTTGACCCAGTCTTTCTTGCAATAGCATAGCTTTTTCAGATCCCTAATAACACTTTTCTCAAATACTTTTCTTTGTTGAGAAAACTGATAAATGTGCGCAGGGTGCATGGATCCTCCGTAAAAAAAATAAAAAGGAAGTGCGGGCTCCTGTTTTTGTTTAAAAATTAGCTGCCTGTGGAGGCCAAATCCCTGGTCTAAAATATTACATTTGATGGGGGTCCAGAGGGGCCCTGTAACCTGGGGACCGCCATCCCTCGGTGCTACAAAGTAAATGGGTAGGGGGGCTCAAAGGTACTTCCCCAGTAAAATACTTTGGTAGGGAGGGCTTAAAGGCCCTCTCCAGCCCAAGGGACCGCTACTCTTTGGGGCTTTCAAAAAAATGGGTGGGGGGCTCAAAGGTCCCTCTAACCTCCAGGGATCACCACCCTCCGGGCCTTTTTAAATTGCAGGAGGGGGGTCGCGTGGCCCCCATTCTGGAGCAGTCGAGGCCCCTACTGTATCTCAGGGTGCCTACCCCCGGGACACTGCTGTTTGGTATGGCAGGGCAGGCACCAAGGTTCGTGCTCTGTTATAGCAAAGTTGAGGGCATATTAACAAGGGCCATTTCGCTGCATTTTTTTAAAAAAGGCAAAAAAATCGGTGAAAATGATATCGCCTTCTTTACTGTTTAGGCATATATACAACGTTGGGGACCTTGGGTGGAGCCCCATTGTCTGTATGGTCCTAGCCAGCTCCCTGCGTCCTTCTGAAGCCACTATTCATTTTCCACACGGCGACCTGCTAATATGCAGCTCCCAGTGAGGAAAAGCAATCTGCTTTGCATTTTGAAAGAAATAGCAGGCTTCCCTCTTCTCTGTTTCAAAATCCAAACCAAGTATGCTATGGCAGGGTGGGAGCTTCATCTCGCACTCTGCCATAGCAAACAGCAGTGTAGAAAAAATCTTCCGGTAAGACAAGAAAAGGATTTTCAAGTCCATTATCGCCATTTTAGCGGCAGTTTGCTGCCGCTAAAGCGGCGATAATTTTAACGCCGTCCTTGTAAATATGCCCTTAAGTTTTGGAATGTAGACAATCCAGTCTCCCGTTTAAATAGCCACAAAGTATTTAGTGAAGTGCACACTGTAAAACGTGAAGCAGCAGTGTCTGATTGGGATTGATAAAGAATTGCCATTGTTGAGTGCAGAGTAGGCAAATTATACACAGGGTTTTGTAATGCCAGTAGCTATTGCTTGCGTCCTCTCTTGGGGTTAATTCGAAGAGTTGTGTCCTTCTTTTGGGCTTAATGTACACAGTTTTCTGTCATCTCTGTTTGCTTTCTCCTGTGTCATGTAGAGGACTTTGGGTAAATATGACGGTTTCTGTACAGCCAGCACCTTTGAACCCTACCCCCAAACTGCTTCCTGACTGTTTCCATAGTAACAGTTCAGGGAACACTCAATTGAGCACACAGGTCACAAGTACAGCACACAATGTTGCTAATCCAAACAGCAAGTGTGCTTGACTTTAAAAATGTTTCCATAGGAACCGTTAATCGCAGCTAAAGCCTTTGGTAAAGAGCTGGTAAAGAGTTAGCCCCGGTATTACACTTCTAGTTATAAACACCATTCTTTTCTTAGCAAAAGTTTAAACCCCGTCAGTTATTCTTTTACAAATTAAGAGGTGTAATTTTAACGGCTTCCTTGTAAATATGCCCCCAAGTACTGTGTTAATGTCACATGTGAAGTGTGCGCAGAAGGGTACAGAGACCTTTTGTAGTCTAAGAGACAGCCACCTTCCCGAGAATTATTTACTAATAATTCGAGAAGTTCGAGGCAACTTAAGTTAGGGAATTGTCATACTCAGGATCTTTATTTTATTATACAGGGTGTGCCTCGGCAGTCTCTGAAGCCTCGGTGGTGCTAGGCAGTGCCCTATTTGTTTTGTAATCACATGGACAGTACTAATGGTGTTTTAAAGTGATACAGTCATAGAACTCTTGTAGTTGTACAATTACTCAGGATTTATGTGCCTAAGAGTTACTTACATTATATAGGTGCATTGTAATTTTAAATAGTTTTGATTTTAAAATCTTCTCTAAGCAGATGATTATCACACTAAATAATAGTCAAATGTTGTCAGAAAAAGAAGACGTATACACTCAGTAATTTTTTTTAATGATCCTTTATTAAAACAGAAATGAATAAATAGAATCATAACTTTAATAGAACAGTATAATAAACAAAACGTGTGATGAACTCCAGTGGTAGCAGCGTAGGTGACCTGCAAAACAAAAATGAAACATAGGTATGTGTGCTATGTCGAAGAGGTAAAAAAAGCCAGTTTGAATTAAAGGATCATAGTGAAAATGGAAGGGAGGGTAGTGGGTGGAAGTCAGAGGGGGAAGGAGAGTTAAAAATAGAGAGGCAGGAGTAGATAGAGCGTCAGCTTATTGCACTCAGTCTTTAGTGTTTACTGTTCGCCACTTGTTTGTCTAGAACGCAGGTAACTGCGAAATAGAGTGTGGTTTAAGAAGTTTTTAAAATTAAAACCATGAAGCCAGAGATCACCGTTGTTTGATAATATAGTCCTACATTATTACTTACTGGAAAATGACTTGTATGCACCTGTGCACCCAGAGTGCTGCACCCCAGTCCCTACCCCGCAATATGCTCAATTGTAGGTCTTGCACACTAAGGCTTCACAGCTTACTTGCCTCCACTGGTGTGTCCCACAACGTGTTGCTGCAAGCTCCGAGTCCAGGATACATTTGAATGGAAGAGCAGGTCTCCACAACGGAACATGTCTTGATACTGCCATGGAAGGTTTTAGAATGCTCAGGGCATCATTGCAGGAGAGAGTTACCGCTCAGCCCCTCTCAGCCAATCAAATAATCTCTGTAAAGAGAGAAGTAATTTAATGGTGGAAAAGTTGCGGGTAAATGAATGTTTATTTTATGCTTGGTAGACAATAGGAGTTGAGTGCGTCTTTCGTTTTTGAAGTGCGATTAATCGTTAGTGATAATCGTGGTTCAAAGAGGAGTTGGAATGCACGGGAAAACACAAGGTTAAATCATAATATATCATGCTAATGATAATATATATAGGAATATAGCGTATGCTAGAAGCCTAATGTTCACGTGTAATGCAGTGGCGGGAGCCTGTGTGCATGTACACTCAGTAAGGAAGTGACTAAAGTGTCCTAAAAGCTAACGTCAAGTGTCTGTAGAGCAGCGCTTGTTGCTGGCTGAGGACTATAGTACAGTCCAGTAGGTCTTTATAATTAGATCAATGTGATTGAATGAGTTGAGAGATTATATCATTACGGAAGGCAAGAACGCTTTTTCTCACATGCACACTCAGGGTAGTGCACCCAAGCCCTCCCGCAGAATCACCCTTAACAGGAGTCTGTAGGGCAGCTCTGCTCGTAGGCTTAGTGCTATCTTATGGTATAGATGGTATTTAAAATGATACAGAGATGTGACTGAATGAGGTCAAAGATCACAAATAACAGAAGACTTGGCAATATTACTTATTCGCACGTATGCAGTGTGCCTGAGGCATCCCACTCCTCTTGTAGGTACAGAAGAGGGGTCTGTAGGGAAGTGCCCTCTGGCTCAGATCCACAGTATGGTCCATCAGGTCTTTAAAATGATTCAGAGATGAGACAGAATGAGGTGAGAGATCACGTCATTATGCAGGACAATACTGTTTGTTTGCCCTGCGTTTAATTGGAGGATTTGTACACCTAGGCTGCTCTGCTTACGTTTTGCAAACACTGCATTTAGCAGAGGTCACAACTTCAATTCTGCTTTAAATTTATATTGCAGACAGTATTCAATTCAGCCTTGATTTATTTATCAGCAGTGTGGACAGCAGGGTTCATAACTTGAAAAGAGAAAGAAAAACAGTGTGAAAGAGGAAGAGGGAGAGAGAAAGAAAGAAATGCATTGAAAGTGTGAGGGAGAGACAGTAATAGATAGAGCAGGAGCGGTAGTGTTGATACTGGAGAAAATCTTTGCAGCTTACCTTTTTGCCACCGGTGTGTGTCCAACCGCATGCCGGGTTATAGTGCACCCTCAAGTTTAGTGATCTGAAAGATAGTATACAATTAGTAATTGCAGAGTACATACACTTGCACATGTATATTTCTGTCTTATGCCTTTGCACACCCAGGCTACTGTATTACATCAACGCCTACTGCAAGGAGGTGTCTGTGCACTCTTTTCCTCCCAGGGTGCTATACCCCATGCACTCCCACTGCATAGCAGAGAGTTCTCATTACTGTGCAACCAGACTGCTGCACCCCATCTGTAATGGCAGGGTTTTTGGCTCTATTTAGCAGTGATATAGACTTTAATCTTGCTCACATCTAGGATAGGTATTCTTAGCTTGTGTTGGCCCTTTTAAGCCCTTTCTTCCAGACCTAGAAGAGGATAGCTGCTTAATATGATGATAGATCCCTTATTCTTGACTCTAACCTGTCTATTGCCTATTGGCTTTGACATACTTGCTTATAGTAGACACATTGGTATGGTTTATGTAGGTATTCTGACAGAGCTAAGGGGTATTTCATCCCTTTCAGGCCTACAGGCCTAGAACTAGAGGGACTCCATCTTGATGGAGCTGAGAGGCTTTTCAGGGTAAAGGTAAAGTGTATAGTTAAAGCTGTTGTTCGCCCTAAGCGAACCGGAGAGAACTGGCCAGAGCTTAATCTAATCAGGAATTGTTCCCGGGCTCAGGTCTCTAGACGAAACAAGCAGACTGGTCACTGTGGGAGCGTCTAGCGCAAGGAGCCTGGTGCATGGGATTGGTGGGAGGAAGCTGCTGGTTGGAACTTTCCATGAGGAAACAGCATTCTATATCAGTGAAGTGCAGAGGCGGAGTCAGGCAGTCGAGTGGAGTTGGCGGAGCGGAGAGGAGTCAAGCTGGAGTGGTAGAAGAGTGAGGAGCTGTTGGAGTAGGAGAGAGAGAGAGGGTTCAAGCTAGAGAGAGCTGAGTTGAATTGAAGCAGCAGAGAGTGTTGGTAGAGTCGGAGGAGTGGAATTGCAAGAGTAGAAGAGACAGGACATGCTTGGAACAGAGAGAAGAAAAACAGACAGTCAGTGAGCTGGAACTGAAGGAAGCAGTCAGAAGCAGTTACTTATCAGGAGGAGGTGTGAATAGCTGGAGTCTGAAGTAATGCCTTTTAGAAGAGACGGAGGAGAGATCGTGGACTAATCTGTGGGAGCAGCTGGAGTTATTTGGACATTGGTACAGAGACATTCAAAATAGAGTGAACAAGCTAGTGGAATGAAGAGCATCAGAGCGGCAGAAACCATTAGATTGAAGCTGGAAGGTGGAGACAGTTCGTGGGGGAGAGGAGTCCAGTGCAAAGTGATCAGCGCTGAGGTGTATCCAAGAGTGCAGGAGAGAGAGTCTGAGATGAGCCAAGGCACAGACGAGAGAGGAACCCAGATGACAGCTAGAACAAGACTTCACACTAATCAGGTGATATCGGTCCTGTCATATTAGTTTACTTTACATTTGCATCTTAATCTTGTCTTTATTCCCTAAGCTATTGTATTGCTAATCCTTTTCCTTGCAGCGGTGTGTTCTATCTATAGTCTTTGTCAGTTACATGTGGATGTGTTTATTATCATACAGATCTGTGTAGGTGTTTATATGGTTAATAAACCCCAGTTTATTAGTGAACTGAAATGTGCCTTGTATTCTTGTTCAATCAGGGTAAATATAACTTCTAGGTGGTTGTTGTTTATATGAATGGATGAGTAACCCCAATCAGGTAAGTGGTGATCACATAAATAGGGAGCGAGTGGACCTTTGATGCCAAGAATAAGAGGTACATTATGTTAATTGTCTAACTCCTAATATTGTAGTAGCAAGCCCTTAGTGAATAGGGAGAGAGAGACTTCCCAACATATAACTGAAGGTGCTCATAGGAATGTGGTCGTCGTTGATATACGGCGTTAGTGAGAGCGTTGGGGTGGATTACCAGCGCGTATACCCACAGGATTGTGGCTTGTGTAAGTGAGAGCGTTGGGGGGGATTACCAACGTTTAGGTTTGCCGGATTGTAAACCGTTTAGAAAAGAGAGCATTGGGTTCTGCAGGCCCATGTGTAGACGCACCGGATTGTGTGTCATATCTGCCCTGGGGTAGATTAGTCTGGGTCTGAGTGGCCGCGAGACTATAAGGTATGAGTGTGGTGTAGGGCATGGATATCCTTAGTAATCAGTGAGTATTCTTAGTATCCCTATAGATTTAGTGGTGCTTCTAATAATATGAGCTTGTATATTGCGAGTTCCCCATCCTCAGGTAGGTACCCAGGTGCCTGGATAGATGGTCCTGAGGAGGGATGTGGTTACGTTCTGGCTGGGTTGGAGGGGCCCCTAGGGGCTGATCCCATCTAATCAGAAAATCCAGCCATAACACCATCCACTCCCAGTGTCTGGATGTGAGTGCCCTTTCCTGCACACCCAGACGGTTGCAACCTATTCACTCCCATTGCCCAGAGGTGATTGTACATTCCTACACACTATCCACTCTCTCCACCCACAGGTGACTTCTCGTTGCTTCGTAAACAAGCTTCTCTGCTCACCTTGTGCCTCCTGTGTGTTTCAAAGAGGGTACACCACATGTAGAAGCAACCTTCTTAGGCGTTGTTACGATGGTCACGTCGTATCATCGCAGATTCCTCAAACGTTGAGCTTTGGAGGTATTGGGGGGACGCCAATTTCTGAAACACAACCTGTTAAATAAAAAAGAAGATAAGATTTTGTGTCATTTGTTCATCAAAGGAGGGAGGAAGAGAGAGAGTGAGAGAGTGACTGTGAAAAGAATATTAGCAGCTCACCTTTCTGTCACAGGTGTGTCTTCCACCACGTGCCGGGAGATAGTGCACCCTGTAGCCACACATTTAAAAGATAGTAAAAGAAAGATGTTATGATTGGTAATTGCCACTATCTTAATGTGGAGTAGAATAACATCATCCTTTCACATACCTTCCCTCCCCCATTAAAAATACAACCATTTGTACGGTTCCAACTCGTTTAATGGGCTTCTATTTATGAACAATTAGTAGAGTAGTAATGTTTTCCATCTGGTTATAGTAAACAAATGGTGCGCAGTCATACACATGGTTTCAATCATCAAGCCTGTGTCTGGGCACGATAATTGAAACCTCATGTGCTATTGGAATCTATTATGCGCAGCAACTGACTCTATGTGTTTTGAAGACAGCATGTGTGCAGGAGTGTATGGGTGGATAAGTGTATGGTGTATTAGTGAGTGAATGATTATCTCAATAGTGTCTATGAGTAAGTACATATGTTTTAAACTAGTATATGTGAGTATTGATGAATGTAAGTGAGTATAATTGAAAGTGTGAATTTTTAAGAGTTCCTGTATAAATAAGTATGTGTTTCTATAAGTCATTGCTTAAGAGAGAAGGTATGTGTACCATTATGCGAGAGCTGCCTGTGCCTGGCTGCGAGAAGACCCTCCACCAGCTGTAGCCAGCACTTCCACAGCACCATCAAGCCCTCATCCGGACATCCGTCTGGATTTTGCTGATCTAATTATTTTGTGTACATTTTGTAGGGAAACCCTATGTTATGGGGAACAGTCTATTCATTTAATTTGCAGACCAAAACAGGAGCACCGTTGCTCCCACCATTCATTTTTTTTTGTTTATTTGTTCCAGTTCCAGACTCCTTTGTTTGCACAGTTCCCTTTTTTCCTTTAAAAAACCCCAAAGAAAACAAAAAATGGTTCCAAAAAAAATACAACAACAGAAAAGACAAAAACAGTTATTTTAAGAACTAACTTCACTGGCCAAAAAAAGAGCTATATTTGTATGATAGTGTGTAAAAGTTTTTTTGAATGAATATGTAGTGCATAAATGAATAAAATAATACATTGGTAGTGTATAGTGAATGTGAAAGTGTAGAACTATAAGGAGGTACTACAGCATACCTCTATAAGGTGTTTACCTGCTGTATACTGTAGTACTTCCGAAGCACATGAATGTAACATATGTACATAAATATGTTACAAGTCTATGATTCCCTCTGCACTGCTGGTGAAACTGCCTGGGTGAATTTATAAGTGTTTGTGTTTTAATGCAGTGAATGGATTAGCAAAAACTGCTGAATGGGTCACTACATTAGTGCAACAGCAGTGACAGAGTGTTGGTGGAAGTGTAAGCATACAGACTGGGGAATTGAAGACATGAAAGACAAGTGTGCAGGTGGATAGAAGACTGCATGCATAGTGTATAGGGGTTTGAAGCAGTCCATGTCCTAAGGCCAACTTTACTGCAGGAGTAATTGGGTACTGACAGAATGATTACAGCTCTGCAAGGATAGTGCCTGACTGAATGCATAAGTGCTTGAGTTTTAGCGCAGTGAACAGATTAACACAAACTGCTGAATGCATCACTACAACAGTGTAACAGCAGTGACAGAGTGCTTGGTGGAAGTGTAAGGATATAGACTAGGGAATTGAAGGTATAGAAGACAAATGTGCAGGTGGATAGAAGACTACAAGGATAGTGCATAGAGGTTTGAAGCAGTTCATGCCCTAAGGCCTACTTCGCTGCATGAGTACTTGGGTACTGACTGAATGATCAGAGAACTGTAAGGAGAGTGTCTAAGTGAATATATAAGTGCTTGAGTTTTACTGCAGAAAAAATGGATTAGTACATACTGCTGAATCAGTCGCTACAACAGCTTAACAGCAGCGACAGAGTGCTTGATGTAAGTGTAAGGATACAGACTAGGGAATTGAAGGTGTAAAAGACAAGTGTGCAGGTAGATACAAAACTACATGCATAGTGCATAGGGGTTTGAAGCAGTTCATGCCCTAAGGCCTACTTTGCTGCATGAGTACTTGGGTACTGACTGAATGATCAGAGTACTGTAAAGAGAGTGTCTAAGTGAATATATAAGTGCTTGAGTTTTAGTGCAGTAAGTGGATTACTGCATACTGCTGAATAAGTCACTACAACAGTGCAACAGCAGTGACAGAGTGCTTGGTGGAAGTATAAGGACACAGACTGAGGAATTGAAGATATAACAGAGAAGTATGCTGGTAGATGCAAGACTGCATGCATAGTGCATAGGGGTTTCAAGCAGTCCATACCCTAAGGCGTTCTTCGTTGCATGAGTACTTGGGTACTGACTGAATGATTACAGTTCTGCAAGGACAGTGCGTGACTGAATTTATAAGTGCTTGAGTTTTAGTGCAGTGAATGGATTAGCACCAACTGCTGAATAGGTCACTACAATAGTGCACCAGCAGTAGCAGAGTGTTTGGTGGAAGTGTAAGGATACAGAATGTTGAATTGAAGATATGAAAGACAATTGTGCAGGTGTATAGAAGACTGCATGCATAGTGTATAGGGGTTTGAAGCAGTCCATGTCCTAAGGCCTACTCTGCTGCATGAGTACTTGGGTACTGACTGGATGATCAGAATACTGTAAAGAGAGTGTCTAAGTGAATATATAAGTGCTTGAGTTTTAGTGCAGTAAATGGATTAGTACATATTGCTGAATGGGTCACTACAACAGTGCAACAGCAGTGACAGAGTGCTTGGTGGAAGTGTAAGGCTACAGTCTAGGGAATTGAAGGTATAAAAGACAAGTGTGCAGCTAGATAGAAGACTACAAGCATAGTGAATAGTGGTCAGAATAATTCCTAAATGCACACAGACGCACAGTGTGATTCTAGACAAAATATATTAGACCTTGCATTTTACCAAAAAACATTTACCAGTCTAGAAACGGTAAGGTGACTAAACATATTCTATATATATTACTGCTGCATTTTACTATACACTCCTGACTCATTTTGCAAATACATAAGCAAACTGCTGCATAATTGGCACCAACATTATATAAAAAAGGGACACAATGGTAGCACAAAGAGGTGCAAGAGGCTTTTAAATCTGCCACAGAGAGTTTGCAGTAGTGTGTGTATGTATACTGTCTGGAAAATTGTAGATTTGAAACACAAGCCTAATTCTTAACAAGCAACACTATTAACTACTCTAGAACTGAAAAAGTGACTGCACACATTCTACATTGTTTAGTACTGCACTTTACTGTAAAAAGCTGACACCAAACACATTAACTTACCAAATGCTTTTATCACAATGGTTATCCAAATGCAGACAAACTCAGCATGTGAATCTACACAACCAAACTGCTCCTTGCACTTTAGAAGGATAAACACATTAGTCTTATTAAAAACAAAATGCACCACATACATCCCCTTACAAGTTAACAACTCACATTTCAAATTGATTTGTAGATTAAGAAGAATGTCAGTCACACTGCAGATATTCTTATACAGAATCTCTGTACTTCACTGTTCCCAGCAAAACCATAAAATGGCAAACTTTTCCTTTCATTCTACACACATATACATGTTAATAAACAAATCACATTTCTTCCCACAATAATTCAAAAGCAAACACACATTTCCATTGGTTGAACTTTTGAACCCTTTCCAACTGACATAACTTTCAACCCTACCTCAATTCTGCCTTCTGCCTGTTACCATAAAAACACCTCTTGAAACACTTAACTGAGTACATAGGTCAAAAGTTCATCACACAATGTTACTAATCAAAACAGCAAGTGTGATTGTAACGTACCTTTCAATCAGTTTTTGTTAACCAATAAGAATAATGGTTTTAAAAAACAGAAACATGCACCCTAGTTTTCAGTGTAGAATGTTCTCAAACAACCAATCATTTCTTTTCTTTTTTCAAAACTGCATCTTATCCATAATTTTAGAAAATCTTACTTTTCAAACTGCCATTTCATTTACAGAGACCATCTGAGTGCATCCAGACCTCTCTTCAACATGCTTACATGTGGATTGTGGGACAAGGCTATATATTCTGGAGCCAAAAGTACGCAGAACAGAAAGGAATTCATAAAGACCTAGGTTTACCAAATGCAGACATTACATGGATTGGACAGAGAGGGTTAAAGTGGCACCAATCAATGCCATTGGTTAAATCCTTTTTACATCTCCAACACCCTGACCTCATAATTGTGCTCTGTGGTGGCAATGACCTAGGCACTTTGAATGGGGTAGGTCTGGAAATGCTTACAAAGGACACCTTTGGAGAATTGATTGCACTTTTCCACCAAACTGCCTTTGTCTATTCTAATGTATGCAGAAGGCAGAAATGGAACTGGTCTAACCAATATTGTCCACAGATTGAGAAAGCTAGGAAACATGTGGATAAATCTGTTTCTGCTTTTCTCCGAGACTATAGAATGGGGTCCATTTACCACAACAATCTGCGTTTCAATATGCATGGCATCTATAGGAGAGATGTTGTACATTTTACAGATGAACTTTAGACTCTGCATCGGTACTTACTTGCAGGTACCAAAATCTCCCAATAAACACAAGGGTTCTTTTTAGAGCCACCCAATATCTGAACACATAAGCTTGATAGATATCTGAAAAATATTTTTCTTCTTCTTGCTTGGATACGCATACCAAACGCCTTATAAATCGTGCAGCATTCGGGGTATGATATGCGTACCTAACTCGTGCACACCAGAGGTCGCACTAAGCGGCGCGCTGCATAGACGTATCCTAATATTACCGTAAAGAAAAAACTGCCCTAAATTTAAACATTTAGTACCCCGGGGAAGTGGCGGTCCCCGGGGCTGGGGGTCCCTTAGGCCCCCATTATAATAAGTGGCATTGCCCCTAGGATTTGGCCCCCACCAGGGGCAAAGCCACTTTTAGCGGGCTTGTTTTTTTTTTTGTTTCATTCGATACGCATATCGTACGCATATCCCGCGATTTAAAAATATATATATATGTTTTGCCCTGGGGGTCCTTGTGGGACCCCCTGAGCAGGTCTAGGGCATCAGGGTGTTTCTACCCTACCCCCTTTGTTTCTACCCTACCCCCTTTGCGTCTTTTGCGTACTTGTTTTTCAGTTTTCTTGTGCCTCGGTTCTACCGAGACACAAGATGCCTGCCAACACTTCCTGGTTTGCAGTGTTGACAGACAGTTGACAGCCAATTAGCATGCAGCTCGTGCTCATAAGGGTACGCACATGATACTCTTACGCTACGCGTACCCTACTTCGTCCATAGATATATCTATAAATTTACTTTTGAATTTCTCTGAACCTACAGCACTGATTTACAACATTTAACAAAAAGTGTTAACTGTGAACCAAACTCTACCTTTTTGCAAATTTGGTGTAATTCCGTTCAGCAGTTCGGGCTGTAGCCACGGCTAAATGTCCCTATGGAAAATTGCATGGGAAAAACACGTTTTAGGACCCCCTTTTTTCTCGGCCCCTGCTTGACGAATCACTCCGAAACTTTCAGAATAGGAGCAGAGCGGAGCGAGCCATCTTCTTGTAGAATTTCAACCAGTGCCCAAGTTATTCCAAATAGAATGTTGCAGATTTTCTGTGGAAATTAGGTACGAACTATAACTACCTACTGGCAGTCATAGAACTGAGGCACAAAAAGTGAAAAGAGGGCAGGGTAGAAACACCCTGACCGCCTAGGCCTGCTTAGGGGGTCCCACAAGGACCCCCAGGGCCCCAAAACATTTTTTTTTTTTAAATGGGAAAATCCGGGTGCAGAAACAAAAAAACGAAGCACGGGCTCCTGTGCTTCATTACTATTTAGCCCCCGGGGGGCCAAGTACAGGGGGCAATATTGTAATTGTAATGGGGACCCAGAGGGGCACCCCAGCCCCCGGGAATGCCACCCCCGTGGCTTTGATAAAATATGTGCGGGGTGCTCACAGCTCCTCTACTCCCGGGGACCACCACCCCAGGGCTTTACAACTGAGTAGGTGGGGGCTCAAAGGCCCCCCAAGTCCCAGGGACCGCCACCCACTAGGGCTTTAAGAAAATATGTGTGGGGGGCTCACAGCCCCCCCCTGCCCCAGGGTCTACTGCCCCCTGGGCTTTCAGTAAATATTTGCAGGGGCTCATGGCCCCCCTGCAGCCCCAGGGACCACCACCCCCCGGGACTTGTGTTTTTTTTTCCCCCAAAAAAATAAATAACCTATGTAGAGGGGCTCAAGTGCCCCCACAAACCCGGGAACTACCACCTCCCTGGGGTTCTAAATATTATAATTGGGGGGTCGGTGATGTACCTCCCACACCGGGGACCACCACCTCCCTGGGGCTTTCGTAATGTTCGGAGGAGGGCCAAGCGGCCCCCCTCCCATTGCACTGTCATGGCCCTGGGGACTGCCACCCCCCAGGGCCGGCTCCAGCAGGGTCCCGGGGTGCCTACCCATGATGTAGTGTGGTTTATTTCCCTCTTTCCGTGTGCATGTTAAGTTAGCATGGCTTATTAGGAGTTTAAACGCAATTTTTCCTTTTGCTGCTTTTTTGCACACAACACTGCTTAGCTGTTTTTGCAGGGTTAGCTTACACGAAGGTCTATACATGAGAAAAGGTTTGTTTTTTGACATCTCTAGACATACATTGTGTCCCCAGTCTGTACAGTGAGTGCTGAGCCTCCAAGTTTTTCATGACGTGTGAGCCTGTTTATCGGCGTGTCGTGTAACACATTCTAGACACAACAATTTGGCAGCTGCAAGCCGAGTAGGATTCTGGCGCCTTTATCATAGCCTACTTGCCAGAATTGAACACACACTTGGAAGATTCCAGGCATGCAGAGAGACTAACGGATCCTGATGTAATTTACCCTTACTGAGCAGACAGGTAAATGATGCCCTCCTAAGAAAGCTCAAGAGGGTTGAATGATGAAACAACTACCACTTGAACAACTACAGTCTAAACAACTACTCCTTAACCACTAATTGGTCTAAACCACTAAATGTTTAACAACAACTATCTTTTACAACTACTATGCCTTTACCTCGCTTGCCTTTACCCCATTAGCGTATCTATTTAACTGATAAGTATAAACCCATTTGTGCGTGTATATATATATATATATATATATATATATATATATATCGCACAAACATCCCTCCAGAAAGAAGAACGCGGAAAGCCAAGGGGAATACAGGTCAGGTAGGCACGTTTTATTTCTGCTACAGCAATGGCGGCGAATGCATTTCGGCGTCTCTCGCCTTCCTCAGCGCCCAGTCATTGCAGCATGTCCTTTCACTAATGCTTCTTCCTGCTTTAAGTCGTTCCAGCACATAGCGCTCCTCCCCCTCATGCAGTCGGCCCATCCTGTCGGTGTCCGTAAGAATATGGGACTTCAACTCCCAGAAGGCACTGTGTCTGCTCAGCTGGGTGGATGGCGTGGGGAAGTGAGGCAAACTGTAGGTTTTGCTGGTCACAGGCAGGCAGTGAAGGGTGAAATGCCTCACGAAGCAGGAATGTCCACGGCCGCTGTCCTGTGTCCCCTTACAACCTCCGCTACCAGTGTACCAAGGCAATCAGCTGGGTCCGGGCAGTCAATCCGGACTGTAGCGTCCCTCGAAGTAAAATACTTCTTTTGTCCCAGCAAATACATCCAGGTCCTCTGGCGGCTCCAGGAGAATATCGATCCCTCGATGAAGTTCAAAGCTGCAAGCAGCCGATTGCCAGCTTTATCTCCGGAGCTCTTGGTGCAGTGGGGCTTTCCGTTCTGTGTCACTGGCAGGCACAGGAAACATTGCACAAACATCCCTCCAGAAAGAAGAACGCGGAAAGCCAAGGGGAATACAGGTCAGGTAGGCACGTTTTATTTCTGCTACAGCAATGGCGGCGAATGCATTTCGGCGTCTCTCGCCTTCCTCAGCGCCCAGTCATTGCAGCATGTCCTTTCACTAATGCTTCTTCCTGCTTTAAGTCGTTCCAGCACATAGCGCTCCTCCCCCTCATGCAGTCGGCCCATCCTGTCGGTGTCCGTAAGAATATGGGACTTCAACTCCCAGAAGGCACTGTGTCTGCTCAGCTGGGTGGATGGCGTGGGGAAGTGAGGCAAACTGTAGGTTTTGCTGGTCACAGGCAGGCAGTGAAGGGTGAAATGCCTCACGAAGCAGGAATGTCCACGGCCGCTGTCCTGTGTCCCCTTACAACCTCCGCTACCAGTGTACCAAGGCAATCAGCTGGGTCCGGGCAGTCAATCCGGACTGTAGCGTCCCTCGAAGTAAAATACTTCTTTTGTCCCAGCAAATACATCCAGGTCCTCTGGCGGCTCCAGGAGAATATCGATCCCTCGATGAAGTTCAAAGCTGCAAGCAGCCGATTGCCAGCTTTATCTCCGGAGCTCTTGGTGCAGTGGGGCTTTCCGTTCTGTGTCACTGGCAGGCACAGGAAACATCGCACAAACATCCCTCCAGAAAGAAGAACGCGGAAAGCCAAGGGGAATACAGGTCAGGTAGGCACGTTTTATTTCTGCTACAGCAATGGCGGCGAATGCATTTCGGCGTCTCTCGCCTTCCTCAGCGCCCAGTCATTGCAGCATGTCCTTTCACTAATGCTTCTTCCTGCTTTAAGTCGTTCCAGCACATAGCGCTCCTCCCCCTCATGCAGTCGGCCCATCCTGTCGGTGTCCGTAAGAATATGGGACTTCAACTCCCAGAAGGCACTGTGTCTGCTCAGCTGGGTGGATGGCGTGGGGAAGTGAGGCAAACTGTAGGTTTTGCTGGTCACAGGCAGGCAGTGAAGGGTGAAATGCCTCACGAAGCAGGAATGTCCACGGCCGCTGTCCTGTGTCCCCTTACAACCTCCGCTACCAGTGTACCAAGGCAATCAGCTGGGTCCGGGCAGTCAATCCGGACTGTAGCGTCCCTCGAAGTAAAATACTTCTTTTGTCCCAGCAAATACATCCAGGTCCTCTGGCGGCTCCAGGAGAATATCGATCCCTCGATGAAGTTCAAAGCTGCAAGCAGCCGATTGCCAGCTTTATCTCCGGAGCTCTTGGTGCAGTGGGGCTTTCCGTTCTGTGTCACTGGCAGGCACAGGAAACATCGCACAAACATCCCTCCAGAAAGAAGAACGCGGAAAGCCAAGGGGAATACAGGTCAGGTAGGCACGTTTTATTTCTGCTACAGCAATGGTGGCGAATGCATTTCGGCGTCTCTCGCCTTCCTCAGCGCCCAGTCATTGCAGCATGTCCTTTCACTAATGCTTCTTCCTGCTTTAAGTCGTTCCAGCACATAGCGCTCCTCCCCCTCATGCAGTCGGCCCATCCTGTCGGTGTCCGTAAGAATATGGGACTTCAACTCCCAGAAGGCACTGTGTCTGCTCAGCTGGGTGGATGGCGTGGGGAAGTGAGGCAAACTGTAGGTTTTGCTGGTCACAGGCAGGCAGTGAAGGGTGAAATGCCTCACGAAGCAGGAATGTCCACGGCCGCTGTCCTGTGTCCCCTTACAACCTCCGCTACCAGAGTACCAAGGCAATCAGCTGGGTCCGGGCAGTCAATCCGGACTGTAGCGTCCCTCGAAGTAAAATACTTCTTTTGTCCCAGCAAATACATCCAGGTCCTCTGGCGGCTCCAGGAGAATATCGATCCCTCGATGAAGTTCAAAGCTGCAAGCAGCCGATTGCCAGCTTTATCTCCGGAGCTCTTGGTGCAGTGGGGCTTTCCGTTCTGTGTCACTGGCAGGCACAGGAAACATCGCACAAACATCCCTCCAGAAAGAAGAACGCGGAAAGCCAAGGGGAATACAGGTCAGGTAGGCACGTTTTATTTCTGCTACAGCAATGGCGGCGAATGCATTTCGGCGTCTCTCGCCTTATATATATATATATATTACCTACTGGCGGTCGCCAGTAGGTAGTTATAGTTAGGATTTTTTTCAATGTTAAATCTCAAAATTCTATTTGGAATAACTTTGGCACCGGTTGACGAATCTGCCTGAAAATTTCCTGAAAATGGCCTCGTCGAGCTCCGGTCCTTCCCTGAAAGTTTGGGGGGGAAACGTCAAGCGGTGGCCGAGATAAAAGGGGGGTCCCAAAACGCATTTTCCCCATGTTAATTTCCATAGGGCGGTCAATTTCACTTTTAGCCCGAACGGCTGAATGGATTTACACCAAACTTGGCAAAATTGTAGGGACTGGTAGCCCGATGTGCCTTTGCTATGTCTCAAGATATGTGCTCCAGTGGATTTTGAGTAATTTAGGTGCCAAAAAATATATATATCTATAGGCGCTCTCCGGTGCGCGCACCGGAGTGCGCTCCTGGCGCGACACGCGACTTGCGCGCAGAAAGCTGATTGGCTCTTGGGTGTCTGTAAACATTCTAAACAGTCTGGAGCGGCCGCCATCTTGTGTCTCGGTAAAATCGAGACACAAGGGGTTTGAAAAAAAAAGGGGCAAATGACCATAAGGGGGAAGAGTAGACCCCCTCTGACCCCCTAGGTTTGATGTAGGGACTAAAATAGGGTCCTGCAGGGCATAACATTTTTTTTTTCGTTTTGCGCGGGGGAAGCGCATGGTACGCGCACCGGCGAAGCACGGGGAAAATCCAGGACCATATTTATGAAGGCCTTGCGCTGTTAGTTTTGCGCCTCCTGTGCGTCAATTTTTGTGACGCACCAGCGGTGTAAAAAAATGCGCATTGTTATGCAATATTTAAAAAGTGACGCATCTATCTAGATGCGTCACTTTTTAAATATAGTGCAACGAGGCACATTTTATTACACTGCTGGTGTTATGCGTCACTTTTCTGTGCGCACTCCTTATGACATTCCAGATGTGTCATATTTAATGTATGACGAATCATGTTGCAAGGAGTTACAGATACGTCAGTATTTCTGACATATCTGTAAACATAAAAGTGATGCGAGGCAGGTGCAAGATTTTGACGCAACAGCATCCTAAAAGTGATGCAGAGAAATCTTATAGATTTCAGTACGTCGTTATTACCAAGCTTTTTGCGGGGGAATGCCCCCTTTGCATACATTATACCTGACGCAGATATAATGTGGCGCAGAGTTTTAAAAAGTGACCCATGTACCTAGATGCGTCACTTTTTAAAAATAGCGTCAGGTATAATGCATGCAGAGGGGGTGTTCTCCCGCAAAAAGCTTTGTAATAGCGACGCAGTGAAATCTTTGAGATTTCACTGCGTCAGTTTTAGGATGCTGTTGCGTCAAAATCTTGTGCCTGCTTTACAGCAGGTGTTAGACTGAGGCAAGACCTTTCACATGCTGCTTTCCCCATTTGAAAGGACGCATTACTGGAGTTGCGTCACTTTTGTGACGCACTCCAGCAATGCGTTACTTGGAATGTCATAAGGAGTGCGCACAGAAAAGTGACGCATCGCACCAGTGGTGTAAAAAAATGTGCCTCGTTGCGTTATATTTAAAAAGTGACGTATCTAGGTAGATGGGTCACTTTTTAAAATCAAGCGCCACATTATATCTGCGTGAGGTATAATGCATGCAGAGGGGGTGTTCCCCCACAAAAAGCTTTGTAATAGCGACGCAGTGAAATGTTTGAGATTTCACTGCGTCACTTTTAGGATGCTGTTGCATCCTTTAAATATAGTGCAACAAGACACATTTTATTACACTGCTGGTGTGATGCGTCACTTTTCTGTCCACAGTCCTTATGACATTCCAGATGTGTCATATTTAATGTATGACGAATCATGTTGCAAGGAGTTACAGATACGTCAGTATTTCTCAAATATCTGTAAACATGAAAGTGACGCGAGGCAGGCGCAAGATTTTGACGCAACAGCATCCTAAAAGTGACGCAGAGAAATCTCATAGATTTCAGTACGTCGTTATTACCAAGCTTTTTGCGAGGGATTGCCCCCTCTGCATACATTATACCTGATGCAGATACAATGTGGCGCAGAGTTTTAAAAAGTGACCCATGTACCTAGATGCGTCACTTTTTAAAAAATAGTGTCAGGTATAATGCATGCAGAGGGGGTGTTCCTTGCAAAAAGCTTGGTAATAATGACGCAGTGCGTCACTTTTAGGATGCTGTTGCGCCAAAATCTTGCGCCTGCTTCACAGCAAACCTTTCACATGGAGCTTTTTCCATGTGAAAGGACACATTACTGGAGTTGCGTCACTTTTGTGACGCACTCCTGCAATGCGTTACTTTTGTGTTTACAGATATGTCAGAAATACTGACATATCTGTAACTCCTTGCGAATTGATTAGTCATATACTAAATATGACATATCTGGAATGTCATAAGGAGTGCGTCCAGAAAAGTGACGCATCGCTGTTTTCACGTAGCGATGCGTCACTTTTCAGAAATGAGGCCTCCAGTTTATTCACTGTGTCATAACTTTCTTTTCTAACACTCACCTTCTTTCATTCCTCCTACTTCACTTCCTTTCACCTCTCATACCTTTCTGTTCTTTCTTACTCATTCTCCTTTCAATTATCAATGCATTATATTTCACTTACTCTTCATTTTTTAAGAATATAGCTCTTTGATGAGAATTGGAGGTAGTTCTGAAAAGAACTTTTGGTTTTCTTCTTTTAACTGAACAGGAACAAAAACAGGGAATGGAAACTGCTCAACAGGAGCAAAAAGAAAAGAAAAAAATTAGGGGTGGGAAGGGCAGCGATGGTTCTCCAATGCTCGAACCATGAGCAGGACACTTTGCTCCCCATAGGTGAGGAGTTGATTGCAGTATCTGCATTTGACGACCCCATGGTTAAATGCAGGTTGTATGTTTGCTACCTGCTCCTGTGATTGTTCTCTTCCAGAAGAAGTTGCTCCTCCTGTTGATGTAGAGGCCCCATCTCTGGGAACCTCTTGTGCCAGAGCCCTGACACTTTCCCGGGCAAAATTCTGGGGGTGCCTCCTCTCCACATGGCGAATCATGGTGAAGTTGCCAAAAGAGTATTTTTTTGGGGGGTTACCCCGTGACAGGACCTGTTTGCAGATCCTGCACTCTACTTTTGGTGCATTCACCTTCTTCTGGTCTGCTGGAAACTTAAAAAATTTCCAGATGAAATGTTCTTTGACCTTCGGCTGAGGAGGCTCTTCATCAATGAAATCATTGGAGTCATCTTCACTGCTGGATGGTCTGGCAGCCATGATTAATCAAGGAATATGGAACAGCAAAAAAGGCAGGTCTTTCAGTCACAAAAGTGAAAGAAGAGGTGAAGGAAATGGGTGGGGATTTCATTCATTGTAAAAAAAAACTGTTAGCAACCAATGAAAAGTGTTATTTTAGGGTCACATGACCTGACGCGTTTACGCTGCGCGCTCCGGAGCACTTCCGGTGCGTTTACGCAGCGCGATCGTAGGCGCTTCTGGGGCGCAAACGTGGCGCGATCGTAGGCGCTTTTGCGTGCGTTTATGCGCCGCGAACGTAGGCGCTTCCGAGGGCACTTACGTTGCGCGCCGAAGTGACGTCATTAATCTTTTATAGAAATGCATAATCATTTTCCTTATTAAAAAAAACTAATTTTATTTGTATGGTACGAAATGTTTTGCATTATTATTAACTTTTCATTCATATTTTTTTTCACGAACGACAGTTGCGCTCTGGGTGCGCTTTCAGATGAGCTCTCGGAAAAGCTTACCGAAGAGCTTAGCTGAAAGCTTCCCGGAGCGTGCACCCAGAGCGCAAAAGAAAAAAATTATATAAAAAAAATGAATACTTAAAAAAAACAGCAAATTGTAAAAAAAAAAAAAGGTTAGAAACTCGATATACAAAGGAATTAGCATTTAAAAAACCTATGAAATTCACTGAAAAAACCATAGGTTTCACACCAGTTATAGTTAGGCATTAGCATTTAAAAAACCTATTAAATTCACTGAAAAAACCATAGGTTTCACACCAGTTATAGTTAGCTGGAAATTTTACTGATATAAAACCATTGAAATTCCCACGTTATAGTTAGATGGACTCACTATAACTTGCGCGTGCAATGCACTGCTGATGATGTCTTATTAAGCCAGTTAACCAATCAATTTTTAAAAACCATCCATTTAGACACTTATTTAAACATTTATTCTTCCATCAACTTTTACATATACATATATAAAATATATTTATTTTTCAGAAAGACACACATTCACTGGATGGTGTCATCAGTGATGTCATGAGTGATGTCACTGACCATGTCATGAGTGATGTAATATGTGATGTCATCAGCAGTGCATTGCACGCGCAAGTTATAGTGAGTCCATCTAACTATAACGTGGGAATTTCAATGGTTTTATATCAGTAAAATTTCCAGCTAACTATAACTGGTGTGAAACCTATGGTTTTTTCAGTGAATATATATATATATATATATACATATATATATATATATATATATATATATATATATATATATATATATATAAATATATATATATATATATATATATATTCACTAGGTTTCAGACAAGTTATAGCATTTAAAAAACCTTGCAAATTCATTGAAAAAACCATAGGTTTAACACATGTTATAGTTAGGAATTAGCATTTTAAAAACCTTTGAAATTCACTGAAAAAACCATAGGTTTTACACATGTTATAGTTAGCTGGACATTTCACTCATATAAAACCATTGAAATTCCCCCGTTATAGATACTTCAGCTAACTACAACTCGCCACCTGCAATGCACTGCTGATGATGTCACATATTACATCACTCATGACATGGTCAGTAACATCACTCATGATATCACTGATGACATCTCAAATGACATCACTGATGACATCACTGGGCATTGCAACGCCTGCCATAAGCCCACTTTGCATGTCAGCCAGAAACATTGCTAATGACATGCATAGTGGACGTTCCCACGTCCAACCACATGCAAAATGTGGTTGGAGCTGGGAACACCGTATCACCAAGACAGGCGTTAGGAGAAAAAGACCTGAGATAAACTTGTTTATCGCAGGTCTCCCAACGCCTGCTCTGACCAGGCGTTAGGCATTGTTAACATGGGGGTGTGGATCATAAAGCTGAATCCACCCACCCATATTAACAAGGCACACATTAGCGTGTGAAAGCAACGCTTGTTTTCCCGCGCCAATGTTCACTACCGCAGCCTATCACAGGATTTACTATCTCCTATGTGTTGCGCGTTGATAATAACGCGCTAACACAGCGAAAAAATCCGGCGATAGTCAAATGTGCGATGTGCGTTTTTTAACGCACATCTTGTTAATATGCCCCTGTGTCATCTTTTTTTTAATGAATGTGTAGTGTATAAATGAGTAAATGAAGTTAATGACAAAAATGTAGTAAGGGACTGTGGAAATGAGTGAGGTAAAGGAAGTGTAGTGACTGAAGAAAGTGAAGTAAAAGAGTGACTAAAACAAGGGGGCTAATGTACGTTACATGGCGCATCTCTGCAAATCATCAAGGATGCGCCAAGTAACCTACGACAAGAAAAACCACCCGTGCGCCACCATTGATGTGTCACATTTACAATGTGGCGCACCATGGGCGTGGTCCGTGCTCGCCTGTTGGTTTGGTTTTGTTGGTGTTTTTGTTTTTGTCTTTCCTTTGTGCCTGTTCGGTTATTTTGTGATAGTGGTTGTGTTTTCCTTCCTGTTTGCCCTGTTGTCTTGCCGCCCTTCGTACTCCCTCCCCGCTTCCCGCCACCGCCGCTAACCCCGCCCCTTTTTCCCTTCTGTACCCTCCCCGCTCCCGCCTCCCAGCTGCTCCGCCTCCCCGCGCACTTCGCCATATATGGCGACCGTGCGAACGCGCAGCGGTCCCGCGCAGGGGGCGCCCCGTTTGTGCGCCAAAGGCGCGCCAAAGGTAAGCCTGTCTGCACCCGTCCGCGACCGGACCGTGCCCAGCACCAGGACCCCTGGCCCACGAGGACCCCGGCCGACCCACCTGACGTACACCGCCGCCACCCTCATCGCACTCAACACCGGCCGATTCCCAGGATGCTACCGAGCCACACCACGAAGCACCCACGGACCCTTCAGCTGCCACGCCTGCAAGTTCACCTGCATCCGGACCTGCCTCGCACCAGCACCCGCCAAGTCGAACACCAGCAGCACCTACCTCAAGTGCATCCTGCTCAACACCCGCTCCGTCCACAGACACGCCGTCGAACTCTGGAACCTCCTAGACGCCACAGCCCCTGACATTGCCTTCCTCACGGAGACCTGGATGAACGCCTCTTCAGCTCCTGACATCGCCATCGCCATCCCAGAGGGCTACAAGATCACCCGGAGGGATCGCACCGCCAACCAGATGGGAGGAGGCATCGCCATCATCCACAGGAACACCATCCGTCTCACGACCAGCACCGACAACACCCTGACCACCGCCGAACACCTGCATTTCCAGATCCACACCGACCCGAAGACCATCCTCAGAGGCACCCTGATCTACCGACCTCCAGGACCACGCACCCAATTCAGCGAGGACATCACCGACTTCGTCAGCCCGCATGCCCTCCCCTCCGCTGACTACATCCTCCTGGGGGACCTCAACTTCCACCTGGAGAACAACAACGACCGCAACACCAGCACCCTGCTCGACACCCTCGCCAATCTTGGACTCAAGCAGCTGGTGTCCACTCCCACCCACCTCGCCGGACACACACTCGACGCAGTCTTCTCATCCAGCACAGACATCGACTTCAGCCACGCCACAGAGCTTCAATGGACAGACCACAGCTGCGTCCACTTCACCTTCAAAAGAACGACGACCCACCACCACCAGCAACAGGCTGCCCGCAGAAGCTGGAACAAGATCACAGCCGACCAGCTCGCCACCTCCCTGAGCCAGCACCCTCCTGCCAGCTCAGCGAACCCCAGCCAGGCCGCCGACAACCTCACGAAGTGGATCAGCAACTGCGCGGACGAGCTCGCCCCGCTGAGGACCCCGCCCAGCAGACCCGGCAGCAAGAAAGCCCCATGGTTCACCGACGAACTCAAGAGCTCCAAGAAGAACTGCCAAGCCCTCGAGAAAGTCTGGAGAAGGGAACCTACACCGGACAACAGGACCACCTTCAAGCTTGCCACCCGGAAGCACCACCAGCTGATCCGCGCTGCCAAGAAAACTGCATTCAAGGACCGGCTGGACAACAACGCACACAACTGCAAGGAACTCTTCAACATCGTGAAAGAGCTATCCAACCCCAGCGCAGGAAACAACAACATCACCCCATCGCAAGACCTCTGCAACTCCCTCGCCTCATACTTCCACAACAAGATCGCGGACATACACAACAGCTTAAACAACCAACCAACGCACACCACGACCGAACAACCACCCCCCACCACCACCCTCCACGCCTGGACTCCGATCAGCACCGAAGACACCATCCGCACGATGAACTCCATCCACTCCGGATCGCCGACCGACCCCTGCCCTCACCACGTCTTCAACAAGGCCGACGCTGTCATCGCACCCCACCTGCGAGACATCATCAACACATCCTTCGACACCGCCACCTTCCCTGAGAGCTGGAAGCACGCCGAACTCAGCGCTCTACTCAAGGAACCCACAGCGGACCCCACCGAACTCAAGAATTACCGCCCCATCTCGCTCCTCCCGTTTCCAGCCAAAGTCATCGAGAAGACCGTCAACAAGCAGCTGGCCGCCTTCCTTGAGACGAATGCATCCCTCGACCCCTCACAGTCTGGCTTCCGAGCCAACCACAGCACCGAGACCGCCCTCATCGCCGCCACCGATGACATCCGAGCCCTGATGGACAACGGAGAAACAGCGGCCCTCATCCTCCTAGACCTCTCCGCGGCATTCGACACTGTCTGCCACCGCACCCTAGTACAGCGCCTCAGCAACGTCGGAATCCAGGAGAAGGCTCTGGAATGGATCATCTCCTTCCTCGACGGAAGAACACAGAGAGTCCGCCTACCACCGTACAAGTCAGAGGCCACCGAAGTCATCTGCGGCGTCCCGCAAGGATCCTCGCTGAGCCCCACCCTCTTCAACGTCTACATGAGCCCCCTCGCGGCCATCGCACGCCAACACAACCTCAGCATAATCTCCTACGCCGACGACACCCAGCTGATCCTCTCCCTGACCAACGACCCCACCGCCGCCAGAGCCAACCTGCACGAAGGGATGAAAGAGGTAGCCGAGTGGATGACGACCAGCCACCTGAAACTGAACTCAGACAAGACGGAGTTCCTCATCCTGGGCTCTTCACCCTCCGCCTGGGACGACTCATGGTGGCCTCCCGCCCTGGGCACCGCACCCAAACCGACAGACCATGCACGCAACCTGGGCTTCATCCTGGACTCCTCCCTCTCCATGACCAGGCAAGTCAACAACATCTCCTCGGCGTGCTTCAACATCCTACGCATGCTACGGAAGATCTTCTGGTGGATCCCCACCGAGACCAGGAAGACCGTCACCCAGGCCCTCGTCACTAGCCGACTGGACTACGGCAACGCCCTCTACGCCGGTACCACCGCCAAGCTCCAGAAGAGACTCCAGCGGATCCAGAACGCCTCAGCCAGACTCATCCTCGACATCCCACGAACCAGCCACATCTCTGGACATCTGAGAGACCTACACTGGCTCCCCGTCAACAAAAGAATCACCTTCCGCCTCCTCACCCACGCACACAAAGCCCTACACGACCAAGGCCCGAGCTACCTCAACAACCGCATCAACTTCTACGCTCCCAAACGCCACCTCCGATCAGCCAACCATGCCCTCGCCGCCGTCCCCCGCATCCGAAGAGCGACCACAGGAGGAAGGTCCTTCTCCTACCTGGCCGCCAAGACCTGGAACTCCCTCCCAACCGACCTGCGCCTGACCCAAGACCACCTCTCCTTCAGGAAGAAGCTGAAGACCTGGCAGTTCGAGCAGTAGCGGCACCCTCCTACCCCCAGCGCCTTGAGACCCTACGGGTATGTAGTGCGCTCTATAAATGTCTTTGATTGATTGATTGATTGATTGATGGGGCAAAAACAGCACACATGCATGACGCATCTTTGCCTTAAAGGTGTTGCATTGTTGGAGCTGCATCGCATGAGCGAGGTAGCTCCAGCAATGCTCCTGGCGGGCCCATTCAACTAATGCTGCTTCAAGCCTTACGTCTGTTTCAAGCAGGCGCAGCGTTTTCACATAGCATTGGCCTAAAAGTGATTGAGTTAAATCTTGTAGATTTCACTCACCCACTTTTAGCAGGCGTTCCTGCGCAGGAACGTCTCCCCCTGCACCATAACGCCTCCTTAAGGCGCAGGTCTTTACAACGTGACACATCTCACAGATGCGTCACGTTGTAAATAGTCCGCACCATGGCGCATCTTTTACACCGCTGCTGCATCACAAAAGTGACGCAATGGTGGCGCAAAAGAGGCGTAAAAGGCTTGTAAATCTGCCCCATGATGTCTAAAGATAGGGTAGTGAATTAAGGGAAATTAAAAATTATGAGGAGAGCAGTATGGAAAAGAAAGTAAAAGTGAAGGAGTCACAAAAGGGGACTGAGGATGGACATATGGAAGGAGAGTAAGGTAGAAAGAGAGATATATAGAGTAGCCTTAGGGGAGTGAAAGTAAAAGAAATGGAAAGATGATGAATGAAGGGGATTTGAGGATGATAAAAAGGAGGTAAGTGAAAGTGAAAAGTGGGAAATAAGTGATTTAAAAATTGAGTAAGGAAATGAAGGGACTTAGGAAAGTGTAGCGAGGGAATGCAACAGAGACACAGATTTATATTACCCAACGCATATTTGCAAAATAGCAGAGATGCTCCAGGAAAGATACGACACACAAGTTAATCCTTGCACCAGGTCATGATGCACCGCATTTGCAAAGCGGTGCACCATGGCGGAGGAATAAACAGATGCGTGTCAGATCTAGGGCTGAAAGTTGGCACAGTGTTGAAATTGTGTTCCATGCACGATGCAACTCCAGCACTTTTCAAACTTGCTCTATCTGTAACGTGGTACGCCAACCTCTACAGTTGCGTCAATAGGTGCAATGTTTTGACACATCAGCGTTGGTGAAGTGACTCAGTAAAATCTTGTAGATTTCACAGAATCACTTTTCAAGGGGGTTCTTGTGACAGAACGGCCACTCCTGCGTGGAAATGCCCACATGAAACCTGACACTGGTTTCATGTGCTGCACGGTTTTAGAACGTGATGCATCTCCCTGCACTATGACGCTTCTTTTGCGCTGCCACAGCGTAACAAAATTGACACACAGGCAGTATAAAAGAGGTGCAATGGGCTTCTAAATCCGTCCATGAGGAATTAAAGTAAGTAAGGGACTGAGAGAGAAAAAGGTAGTTAAACAAGCTGAGTGAGGCTGAAAAAACAGTATTAATAATGATTGAAAGACTGTAAACAAGATAGAAGGGAAATAATGGGAATAAGTAAAGGAAACTAAAGGAAAGTAAAAAGAGTTAAGGAAGGTGAATAAGAGATAGATTTAACAATGACCAAGAGAGAAAGAGTAGTAAAAGAGTGATGAAAAAGTATTTTTGTGTGTCATACTTACCTTACAAATAGTAACAAAGTAATAGTAAATTTATTTTAAAAACATACTATCTGTGGAAGAAAAGAAAATATAGGGTTATAATCTACATTTCATAAAACAAAAGAAAATAGGAGTGCAGGAAACAGAAAGTGAAAGAAAGGAAGAGTGAGGGAGAGAGAGAGAGACAGAATGTGTAGTGTATAAATCAATGACTAAGATAATTGAGTGAAAGAGAGAATGGCACTGAAGGAATGACTGTGTAAAGGAAAGTATGGTGAGGGAGGAAAGGAGAGTATGATGAGTGATGAAAGGCGAAAGAAAAATGTCTAAAACAAAGAGACTAAGGGTAGGGGAATGAGTTAGGGAGATTGATAAAATAAGGGAAGGACACTAAGAGAAACAGAGTGAGGAAGGGTGAGTGACAGAAGGTGAACGGGGCAGAGACAGGGAAGGAGTGTAAGGGACGGATAAACAGAAATAAAGTAGGGTAAGGGGACTGAAGTATGGATTGAAGTATGGGAAATGAGGATAAGGGATGGAAGCAGAGTAAGGGAACAAGGATTAAGGTAGGGTAAGAGAAGGGCATTAAGGTTGAGGAAACAGAGGTGATATTGGGTGGATAAAGGTGAGTGAGCATGAGACAACGGGAGTAAGAAAGTGAAGAGATAGACGGAGTGAAGGAAATAGTGACAGAAAAGGACTCAGGGAAGCAGCACAGAAAGGTAAATGACGAAATGTGGATGAGTTAAAGGGAGTGAGCGTGAGAGAAGGGCACTGACAATGAAAGGAGATGAAAGGAGCAAGGGTAAGAGAGAGGGAGTGAGGGAAGTATAGGGAGAAAGAGAAATAAAAAACTAATGAAAAAGTTTTTTTATTAGTCGTACTTACCTTATAAATGTAATATCTGTGGAAGAGAATAAACAAATCAGTTATAATAAATATTTCTGAATACAATCTAACAAAATAACTTGTACAATATGTTATATGGTTTATTTTTGCTGTTCTCAGAATATATTGATTTTCACTATAAGCAGTGAGTTCAATACTACTCATCATATGACAGCGGGCAAAAAAACCACAATCAAAATGATTATGTTTAAAAAACCCATACAATATCTGAATACATAATGAAAATACTTGAAAAAAACATGTCTTAAATGTTTTTCTCTCATTCGCAATTTCTTATGTAAGGACACTATATCTTCAACAATCACAAAGTAATAAAACAATATCACTTACTTTTAAATACCTTTCAATAAACTTACGTACAAGCATGTTCTAATAACATTTATCTCAAGTAGTCATTTTGGTCTCTCATACTTTTCCATGTGGCCAAATAGTATGAGTAAAGTCCTTATTTCCCAAATTACTTAATTGTACTCTTAACCATTCTTTTCCCGAGCTTTAGAATCAAAAGTTCCAACGTGTTCTGGTCCATCAAACATTACTTAAACCTGTACCTGATATGTTTCATTTTTAAATTTGGTCACCCTCACTCACACGATACTTCTGAACAACAGAATCTCTTTTCTTAACAGCAGTAATCTTCCTATACCAAGTAATTTTACTGAAATTTGGGTTGCAAAAACACCAGATAAGAATTTGGTAAGTCAAAAGGCAAACGTTTCTTAAAAGTCAATTGACTATCATTGCAGTGTGTCCAGCCTGTTGGAGATTTCAAATAAGCTGTGTAATGTCCTGATGTTGTTGAAGGACCATCATGAAAGATAATTGCTACAGTTACAAATGTTCTTCTAGAAATTGATTTTTGAGAAGCCACAACATTTTTAATAGAAGTTGTCAATTTTGTTCCATCAGGTCTGCATCGTTGGAACATTAAAATTACATACTGTCCATATCTATGGATAAATAATGTTGATAACATTTCTGAGTTACATTGAGAGCAGACCATGTTTTGATGTGCATCTCTAACTAGTTTATTGAAAGACACTGCTTCACAGTCTGGTAATGTTAAATATATAAATCTTTCAGTGTGTATGTCAGTACTACTTGAAAATAAACAATTGTCGCAGTTATGTTGCCATTTATAAGAAAGGCCAAAAAGACTATCAATATCTACACCTTCATCTCTTCAACTTTCAAACACAGAATTTAATGAACAACAAAATGTTCATTAAATTCTTCTACAATCTGTTGCTGTAAAGTTTTAAGAAAAAAACAACATTAACCAATACATTTGCATAGCAGTTGACACCAGAACTGTCTTCAAATTTAAATCCAACAATCTCTTCAGTACTAACCTTTTGTTTTGCTACCAATCACAGGTTCATCTATTTTTTTCGTTTCTCTACTACTTCACTACATTTTTCCTCATATCTCCTTTTTCGACCTACCACACACTTTTCAATTAAAGGATATTGAGGTAAACTTGGAGCATATTCTCTTCTTAACCTGTTATACTCCTTCACACAATTTAGATCTGCACTAATCTTTGTCTCGTCAAAATCAATTAGATACAGTCCAGATAAAGTTCTAACTCGAGATAAAGCAACATAGGCCATGCCCTCTTTGAACACAGTACTTACAATATTTACCAAAGCCCTATCTACACTTAAACCTTGAGATTTATGAATAGTCACTGCATATGCCAAACAAATAGGAAAATGTTTTCGACGGACATTTAAGTCTTTCACAAGCAAAAATTAAGTTGAACAACGACTGAATTGTTGAACTTTCTCAATTCCATCAAATTTGATTCTTAAAAATTCAATCTCATCTCTATTTGGGTAATTCTCGAAACCAACAACATTACCCATTGCTCCATTCACCAAACCTCTTTCCACATGTAAATTTCTTCGTAAAATAATCTGACAATTTAAACATACATACAGATTCTTTTCTAAGCCAGCAGTGTAGATATAGATTTCTGTAGAGAATCCAATTTTAACTTCAACCTTTCTGACAAAATAATAGTACTTCCTTCATGCTCTATTCTAACTTTAGCTTCCAGTTTCTTAATTTCTTGATTTTCTAACTACAACATTTTTTCATTGAACATTGAACATTCTGGTAGAGTTGGCATCAAGCATATAACTGACTTATCTTCTGCCTCTTTAGTATATATTTTCTCTGCCACATTATCTTCATTTGGAAACAAATTGGAAAGTAATTGTGTTTGTAAAGTTTCTTTCCCATGTTCACTTAGTTTTCCAATTCTTATATCTTCAAGAATATTTCCATATTTAGCCTCCTTTGCCTGTTGCATATTTTAAATGAGTTCAGTATATTTGAAATGTGACCATATATTAACATTTCCAATACTTCCCAGGCACTTTCTGGTGTCTTCATGTGTAACAGTTTTAAATACAGGTTGTCCTTTTACAGGAGTTAGCTGCAGTAGATCTCCAAAAACTATGACATGTTTGCCTCCAAATAACACATCATACTCTGTTTTAAGAATCTGTTGCATTCTTAAATGCACAAAAGCAATCATTAAATTTGATACCATGCTTACCTCATCAATAATGAGAAGTTTCATTTTTTTAAGGACTCTAGAAACTTCACAACAAGCTTCTCCAGATAGCTTGTGGTATTGTAATTTATTTTCATGTTCAACTGGCAGCATCAATAAACGATGTAAAGTAATCCCTTTAATGTTGTGTGCTGCCAACCCAGTTGGAGCAGTAACAACACAAGAGAGTGATGACTCAGTTCTTTGCTGTAGATATGTGGCAATTCCTTTAATTACAAAACCTTTACCAGTTCCAGCTTCTCCACTCACATATAGTCCTACAGGTTGAAATGACATACATGACCATTCTTTTTTCTCATGATGAAAACCATGCTCAATCTGCTCTGTCACTTCATCATATATTTGTTTTTGCTCAAGATTAAGTTGTTTTTCCAATTCTTTTAAGTTTATTACATCCTCTTGATCTTGTTCCATTGCTCTTTCCACCTTATCCATGGCATTGGCTGCTTCATTTTGGATAATTGGTTTTCCTAGTGGATCTTGACTCAACAAAGCAGACCTCTGACTGTCTCTAGCAATCTCCGCTGCAATTGTTGCTTCTTGCTCTATTTCGTTGTTCAACATTTGCAGATAATTATTAAAAACAGGACATTCTATGATATTTTTAGATGCGTTGAATGAATCTTCATAACTATCAAAGTCACCAAGTAGTTCCTCTTCTGTACGCCATGGTTTAAAGAGTTGCAAAGAGCTAAATAGTAAAATTCTCTTTTGTCAGGAGTTTTGCAACTCAGTTTTCGGTGATTTGTCAAATGTCCTTTTCTTTGTTTCACCAGACACCCTTCATGTCCAATCACAGCATATACACCTTTATCAATATTCTCTGAAATATACCTTTTAAAAGTGTAGTTTTGTAGTATTTCATACAGACAAATGTTTTTAAGCAGATTACTTCTATTTGGATAGTATGTATCCAACATGTTTGTCTTCAGAATGTCTCTACTGTTTGGTTCTTTCTCTGCTAAATATTCAATTTCTTGAACAGGTTTCAAAACTCAGTTTCGTATTACTGCAAGGCCTAAACTCACCCACAGGATTGTTCTAGATTTCGCATAAAGACTTGCTGATGATAATCTATCACAGCATTCATATGCTCCAATTTCTCGATGAGATAACATCTTCAAACTGTAGGTATACAATTTCTTACTTAGGCTCTTTTCATGAGAAATGTCTTCCCACATATCCTTTAGTTCCGTATTTTCAGATTTGGTGGTGTAAGACGTTACATATCGAGCCACAGCAATAGAGTTGTCTGCAACATATTGAATATCCATGTTAGCATTCCACATGGACAAAATGACTGGGTTGTAATCATTTATGTATTTGGACTCTTCACTTCTTCTTAAATTGTAGGTATTTTTGGGTGATCTTCTTGTGATAGTATGTCGCAGAGATGACATAAAATTGTTCACTCTTCCTTTTGAAATTACTGGTCGTGGAAATCCAAAACGACATTTGGTATAGAATTTATCCTTAGATTTGAATTTTCGCAGACGATATTTGCCACAACGATGGCTTTGAAATCGTAACACTTTTTCTCTTAAGTCTTATCAGTTGTACTTTTAGGTATATCACATGTTGCATATTCTTCAATGTACAGTGTCATCTAAGTCTGTTCCAAATTTGGGAGCATCTTTGATCCATAATAGCATATGAATAAGAGGAGCACTTCTCGCTTGATACTCTTTTCTCCAAAAGAAATCCAGAACTTCGCCAAGAGGAGGGTTTTTTTTGTTTGTAATGAAAGACATCATAGCTTCAAATCTTTGATTAAAATATCTGCAAATATTAACTGGATCCAAAGAGCACAGTTCTCCAGGTGTCTTGTACTCTAAATTCAGGTAAATCTTCCCAAGCATAGTCAGCACAGCTTAGAGTTAAACACCATGTAGGTGCTCCTAAGTTTCTTAGCATGCATTTCAAATCTCCATGACAACGGTACCAATACTCATTAGTACCACGCTGACATGCGATTAGATTAATTAGGTGAGAATCCAAAACAGTGTCTTTCTGTTGCACTTTATTCATAAATTCCTTTGCTGAAACATTTTGCAGATGCACTCCACTTTTTAGGATATAGTTCACTGCATAAGAAAGTCCAGATAAGTCACTCTCAAACAGAAGATGAATCAAATATGGACTACATTGACGAAATCTCGGTTCTTCTGCATATAACCTTGTTGTCCGGTATTCAGATGCAGGAATCTGCATAGGTCGGTCATCATATCGTGCACTTTGACCTGTTGTAAATAACTGAGGAAAACAATGAGCTTCCAAGCTTTCTTCCCATACACTAATGGGCCTTCCTTTTGCTTTTTTCATCTGAAATCATTCAATAGCATTCTCCATTGCTTCTTTGGAATGCAGTGGATGAACACTGTAATGTTCATAAATTTCTTCACTTCTGGACACATTGACTTTTTCAATTTGTCCAATAGACAAATCATTATCCTCTTCTTCATTTATTTCCTCTTCTCCTACGTATACATTTTTATAGTATTTATTCTTTTTGACCAAATACAACGTTGCCTTTTTGACTTTTCCAACATCCACTAAATCTTGCCAGATTTTCTTACTATTTGTAGGCACACCATTAACTAGAATAACTAGAGGTTCCTCTTCTACATTTTCAACACCAATTGCCTCAATGTTTTTCTTTACATCAAGAGGCAAATATACAACTCTACCCTTTAATCCTCTTTGTAAATCTGAAGGATTTAATTTCCCCGTCTTAGGCTCCATACGAACAATTGCCTGAAATGGATGCACACACTGAATCAGAATAATCTCATAGGTATTTAAATCCTTCAGTTCAGATGGAATATTTATCAACTCAAAAGTATTATGTACAGCTCTAGTAGGCATTCTATTTTCATTTAATTTATTATAACAATATTTACAAATAAGTTGATCAAAACCCAAATCAAAACAGTTTTCTACCAACATATAAGTTGCAAATTCTTTCCACTCACTATTATTTTCCTCCTCACTTTTTAAATATAAATCAACTAACCTAGTTTGATTTTTGTAATGAGTGCGTCGACAACACACACGAGGAAAGTTTGGTTTTTCACCTGCAATGACCTTAAACTGTGTTATTTCCTGTTCAAAATTTTCAGTATTAAAATTTCGGACATTTTCGCCCACATTTCCTTCTATTACTGTACAGTTTCTGCATTGTCTTCTTCTGGACCAAAGTAACTAACCTCAATTTCTGCACAAATCTTCTTAACATCTAAATCAGATCCATGCAAAAAAGCAGTATTTAACTGTTTAAGTTTAAGTGCTGGACTTTTTGCATAATGCAACTTTCTCACTAATTTCCTCATTTTGGTATGATGCACTGCTAACATCCTGAAATGATAAAAAACACTCTAGCATTTTTTTTAGAAAGACAAGCCAGAGAATTCCCTTGCAGACCTGTTTTTTGCTTATTATTTTAATGTGCACAAAAATAGATCCCCTTTACAAATTAGCAACTCACCTTTATAAATGGTTTTGAAGGTTCAAAACTCTATCAATTACACTCCAAATTCTTGGATTTGAGCAGTAAACACTAAAAAAAACAAAAAAAAACTCACATTTTATTACCATATTACACACATCTTTATTACACAGCATAGAACCTTTGTGGCAAGTAAGAAGCCTAACAGACATGCTGCCTAAGATTCTCTAGCAGTACATATCCTAAAGCCTAACTAACTTCAAGAAATGATTTTTAAACACATCAAATAAGCAAATTATTCACCCAGATTCATTTAAAATCAAGATTGACTTACAGTGTGATCTTACACACATGACCAGGATCCTACATGCAATCTTTATGATATGTACTGCTAGAGAATCATACGCAGCATGTCTGTTAGGCATCTTACTTGCCAAAAGAAATCACCATGGATCACCAAGAACACACTGTGAGTTAAGCTTGCCTTTAAATGAATGTGGGTGAATAATTTGCTTATTAGATTTATATTTAGATTCTGCTAATTAGGGTGATTTGTTTTGTTTCTAACATTTTGGCAATCACTACTTGCACAAAACTAATGACAGAGGGAGAGGGAGGGCAGGAGGGAGAGGGAGGGCAGAAGGGAGAGAGAGGGCAGGAGGGAGAGGGAGATGCAGAGGGAGGGCAGGAGTGAGAGACACAGATGGAGAGTGAGAAAGAGGACAGGAGGGAGAGAGAGGGCAGGAGAGAGAGAGAGATGCAAAGGGAGGGCAGGAGTGAGAGAGAGAGAGATGGAGAGGGAGAAAGAGGACAAGAGGGAGAGAGAGGGCAGGAGAGAGAGGGAGGGCAGCAGGGAGAGAAAGATGGAGAGGGAGGGAGAGGGTAGGAGGGATAAAGAGGGATGGAGGGAGAGGGACGACAGGAGGGAGAGGGAGGGCAGGACGGAGAGAGAGGACAGGAGTGAGAGAGAAGCATAAGTAAGAGGGAGATACAAAGGGAGGGCAGGAGTCAGAGAGACAGATGGAGAGGGAGAAAGAGTACAGGAGGGAGAGAGAAGGCAAGAGACAGAGGGAGGGCAGAAGGAAGAGAGAGATGAAGATGGAAAGGGAGGGGGGAGAAGATAGGAGGGACAGAGAGGACAGGAGGGAGAGGGAGGGCGAGAGGGAGAGGGAGGGCAGCAGGGACACAGGGCAGGAGGGAGAGAGAGGGCAGGAGGGTGAAAGAGATTGAGAGGCAGGGCAGGAGGGAGACAGAGATGGAGAGGGGGAGGTAAGGCAGAAGGGAGAGAGAGAGGGCAGGAGAGAGAGAGGGTAGGAGGGGGAGGGAGGGCAGGAGAGAGAGGGAGGGCAGAATGGAGAGACAGGGCAGGAGGGAGAGAGAAGCAGAAGTAAGAGAAAAATGCAAAGGGAGGGCAGGAGTGAGAGAGACAGATGGAGAGGGAGAAAGATTACAGAGGGAGAGAGAGGGCAGGAGTGAAAGGGAGGGCAGGAGGAAGGGAGAGATGAAGATGTAAAGGGAGTGAGAGGGTAGGAGGGAAAGAGAGGGCAGGAGGGAGACGGAGGGCAGGAGGGAGAGGGAGAGAGAGGGCAGCAGGGAAAGAGGGCAGGAGGGGGAGAGAGAGGGCAGGAGGGAGGGAGAGATGGAGAGGCAGGGCAGGAGGGAGAGAGAGATGGAGAGGGGGAGGGAGGGCAGGAGGGAGAGAGAGAGAGGGCAGGATGGAGACAGGGCAGGAGGGAGACAGAGGGCAGGAGGCAGAGAGAGATGAAGAGGGAGAGCAGGATGGAGAGAGAGATGAGAAGGGAGAGGGAGGGTAAGAGGGTGAAAGAGGCCAGAAGGGAGAGGGAGGGCAGAAGGGAGAGGGAGGGCAGGAGGAAGGGTAGGAGGGAGAGGGAGGGCAGGAGGGACAGGGAGGGCAGGAGGAAGAGGGAGGGAGGGAGAGCGAGGACAGGATAGAGAGGGAAGAAAGGAGGGAGAGGAAGGGTAGGAAGGAGAGGGTGGGCAGGATGGAGAGGGAGTGCAGGATAGAGAGAGATAGAGAGAGCGGGCAGGAGAGAGAGATATGGAGAGGGAGGGCAGGAGGAAGAGAGAGATGGAGAGGGAGGGAAGGAGGGAGACAGATGTATGTATGCTGGGTCTGGTAGCTCAGTGGATGAAGGCATCTGCTGTGGGGACCTGTGTGCAACATCATGGTAACAATTTTTTGTTTTGATTTAGCCCCGCCCCCTGCCTCTCTGACCCCGCCCCCACCAGTGCGGCCCTCGGCCACAAACCACACCGTAAATTTGGCCCCAGAGAGAAAGTTTGTGTGTACCCATGAAAACTAACCGACGAGGTTGACTTAAATAATTTCATAAAGGGCCCGGCTAACGGTAGATCTAAAAGGCAGTTGTGGACAACAGCATTAATACCCTTTCCTCCCGCATTTACGCATTAGATAATATTGTTTCATCTGTTGTTGAAATAGTACATGATGAAGTATCTGTTTTATACCATGGACAAAATCAATTGCGTTCTGTTATGCAGTTTGCGTGGACCTTGCAGACGCTGAAGCATGGAAAAGTGCCTTGTACCTATGTTAATGTCTCCTCTCTGTTTGCACCCTTTAATTTGACTGAGAAACAACATTTGCTTTCCATGAGACACGCTTCTTTTTTGATGTTCCACATTGAACGCCTAGAGTCTTTGCCCTTTTTAGTGGCAGAAGCCACAGCTGCAACGTGGCTAATCCACGGATTAATTACTCTACCTTTCGCGCTTTTTCAGTTTTGGAATTGCATGTATTTTGACATAGGCAGATACAAGCGGCTCAGTACCTCCTACTTGCATGAAGCCTGGTCGCTCCCTTTCACTTATAGATGCCTTAGGGACGGGAAAGACGTATATCTGAATAGAGATGAGTGTACAGAAACACCAGATCACTCGTTGATGTGTAGGCACATCCAATTGCATGGTTCATGTAACCAGGACCACTCTAATGTAGCATGTGTTTTGAAAGGTACACCGGTGCCTGCTATAGTCCCGACTTTTACCTTATTGGTTAATGGGAGTTATTTACTTTTAAACAATGAGGATTGCTATGAGTTATTGAACGACATATCTTACATTATAATAGTCACTGAGCATGTCGTTTCCTGTAAGAATGTGCTTTATCCACCCCCGCATGGGAACCTTGATGTTTCCATCTGGCCGCGAATTCCGGCCTTGAATTCGGAGTTCAATAAGATGAGCTGAATAGGAGCCTTATTGTCACAAAAAGAAGTTTGCTCGCAAACATTTGTCCTTCACTTAGCTAACACTTACACAGAAGTGCATGCCTTATTAAATACTGACCTTCCTTTACATTTTGGTTAGCTGATTCGCACAATCTTTAACGCATCCTCCACTTCGGGGCTGGCTCATTTTTTTTTTGAAGTAGTGAGCAGTGGTTTAGTGACTTTTTTGCCGAAAATATTTGGAGTCATTCCTGCTTTCCTTCACTCGATACTCTCAAGTCTATTTGGTGGACTTCCTGTTTTGCTGGCACTGGCTGCTGGTTTTTTGTTACTATTTTGTTTATTGCAAAATGGATGTCTGTCCTGTCTTCGCAAACGAGCTGGAGCAGTTAGGACTGTTTCACCACAGGATGCTTGAGTTCTACGGTGTGCTGCCACTTGCCACTTTGAGTGCATCATATGGATTATCATTTCGATTTTCCTATTTCACCTGTGTGCAGCCTGTATTTCATTGCCTGAGCTCTGATTTCATATGGGCCCTGGATTTGTGTCTTTGCAAGTTGGTGTCTCCTGAAGTGGATTAAAATCATCTCATGAGTCCCTTAATTGCTCATGAATTGCTTTGTTCTGACGGAGGGATTATAGCCATTGCAGCGGTACATGGAGTTCTGGGTCGTTGGAATATATTCACAGCGGCGCAAGATTTCCTGGCACACAGCTTCATTGAAAACCCACCGAGTTGTTCTCTGATGGTACTAGAGGCTCCGGTAATTGAAGAGCATGTATGTTCTTTTCCTCTATTGAAATGGATGGCTGAGTTGTTTTCGGATGATAACAGTGACTTCCTTTCAGAAGCGGTTGCTGCTTATTTCGCCTATCAGTTTTAGGCTGACTCTTATTGAAGCCATTGATGTCATAATGTTTTCTTCTCTCACTATTTTTCCGATCTTTTATGGACTTTTTTTTATATAAACAGACCTATTGGCTTTACTAACAGTGGACATTACAATTTCGTGCTGGTGAGATTTTAGATTTTTATGTGGACAACATTTTCTTTCCTCACCTACTCGATTTCTAACTGAGCATTTTATTGAACTCTGATTTCAACAATTGAGTCGCTTATCTTATCTTATCTTATCTTATCTGATATGTGCTCGGATCAAGGGAGGGTAATATATGGATAGATGTGGCCTGATTACTGTGTTAAGTTAGCATGAGCTTTTTATGGGTTTAAACGCCATTTTTCCTTTCTGCTGCTTTGTGCTCACAACACACATCTCCTGTTTTACTTTTCAGCCTAGTGAAATGTTTTCGGTTCACATGAGAATAATATGTTGTTACACTGATATCAGCCTTGCTTGGCGAGCTGTATCTGTACAGCGAGTGCTGAAACCTTCAAAGATATCTCAGTACAATAGTTGTTATGAGCACTAATCTTCGCACGTCCCTACAGATAACATACATGCAGCTGCAGCCAAGTTCTGGCTTTAGGCGTGTTTTATATTGCCTTGCACAAGAGCATACAAACACACTTGATAGTGCTTCACATGCAGAGAGCTGGTTGCTAATGATGTGATCCCTAACCACTAGGATTTTGAGTTATGGGGCCGCTCTACTAAAACTCAAAAGAGACCTTCTTAGATATAATATAATATACTAGCTAGGGAGGGTGAGAATTAAGTTTTGTTAAACCCTATTCATTTAGCATCATACTATGCTTGCACCGTTTGTGTTCTATGGACTAGTGACTATGCTGATTACTTTGTTTCTTATAATATGTTTGCTTGTATTAGGTAAGATACTACGCTTGAGAGCACTGCATTAGTGAATAAACCTTTCAAATATGCACGCGTCCTCTTTTACTCCTTATTCTGGACGGAAATTATTGTATAACAAAAGAGTATTCATGTGTTCCACGTAACCTGAGGTGTACTAAGTTCATGTTCTGGTTTGTCTAAGCCTGGGGTACTCATAGTACGGCCTGCGGGCCGGTGGCTGGCCGGCAAGCCTTCGTTGGAGGCACGCGGACCTTGCAGACAATCGTACCTCTGCTAAAAAAATAATTTATTAGTGTTAGCAAATACCGCCGCAGCAGTGCTTGACTCAGACTGATAATCACTGCTCCCCCGGCCCCCACAGAGCAGAGGCTTTGTTGTATTTCACCTCTTAGCGCCCCTGCATCTCCACTCTGACAGTGACTTCTCCCCCGGCCACCACAGAGCAGAGTGGAGATGCAGGGGCACTAAGAGGTGAAATACGACAAACCCTCTGCTCTGTGGGGCCGAGCGAGCGGTAATTGTCAGAGTGGAGATTCAGTGGCGCTTCAACAAAACCTCAAAATTATGTAAATGGTCTTTTAAAGACCTGCCAAGTACTTTGGTGCGGCTGTCTGTGTGTGCGCGCTGAGGAAGCTGTCTCAGCCCGGACTGAAGGCAGACACAGACAGACACACACACACAGTGAGATAACAGAGGGGGACGGAGACGGAGGGCAGGAGGGAGAGAGAGATGGAGACAGACGGCAGGAGGGAGAATAAGGGCAGGAGGGAGAAAGAGGGCAGGATGGAGAGAGATGGCAGGAGAGAGAGAGAGGGCAGGAGGGAAAGAGAGATGCAGAGGGAGGACAGGAGGGAGAGAGATCTATGTGTGCTGGGTCTGGTAGCTCAATGGATGAAGGCATCTGCTGCAGGGACCTGTGTACAACCTCATGGTCACAAGTTTTCATTTTGCTTTACTCCGCCTCCTCGCCCTCTCACCCCGCCCCCACCAGTGTGGCCCTCAGCCACAAACCGCACTGTAAATTTGGCCCCCGAGAGAAAGTTTGTGAGTACCCTAAGCATTGGGAGTTTATGATGACCAATAAGTCACTGATTGCTAATCTGGTGGAGGATGTTTGGGTACTAAAGTGAGTTTTGGGACATCGTAATTCACTGAGGTTCCATGCCTCTATGCACAGTTCTGTCTGAGCACGGAATCCCTGCGACAGTCTGTTAGACCTCTCTTAGTTGCCAAAAGGAATCACCATGTATCTTTTGACAACAAAGAGGCCTAACAAACATGCTGCCTAAGATTCTCAAGCAGTACATATCATATAGACTAAATAACTTCAAGAAATGATTTTTTAACACATCAAGTAAGCAAATTATTCACCCAGATTCATTAAAAATCAAGCTTGACTCACAGTTTGATCTAACACACATGACCAGGATGTTACATGCAATCTACCATGTCTCTCTCTACCTACACTATGTGTGTCTCTGCTCATACCATCTCACTGTCTTTACTAGCAAAAAATAGACCAAATATATGTATGCAAGAAAAAACATTCCTTTCTCATTTCTACAGCACACCCTGGATCTTTTGGCAAGTAAGAGATCTAACAGACATGCTGCCTAAGATTTTCTAGCAGTACATATCATGAAGCCTAACTAACTTCAAGAAATGACTTTTTAACACATGAACTAAGCAAAATATTCACCCAGATTCATTTAAAAATAAGCTTGATTCACAGTGTAATCTTAGACACATGACCACGATGTCACATGTAATCTACCATGTCTGTCTCTGCCTGCACTATGTGTGTCTCTGCTCATACCATCTCTCGATCTCTGCACCATCTTTACAGATTACAGAAAAACGCTTGCAAATCAGTGAAATAATTGCTGTCTGCTTTAAACACATTTTATATACCATTTATTCAGTATACCAAAAATGGTTGCAAACTACAAAGTAACAGTTGAAGGAAATAAAGTGAGGAAGGAGAAAAGGAAAAAGAACTGAAAGCAGGTCCATTGAACTCACAGGGCTTCAGCCCCCCGTGGTGTGTGGCAGCCGGGGATGAGACAGATCCCGGGCACACACAGAGCTGCACCTGAAAGTTTCACACGTCTTTAAATAACCATTCAAATGGTAATTAGGCCTTGCAGTTGTTTCACCCCTTGTAAGAGCTCCTGCAGCTTCACTCTGCCTACTGAATAAAAGTACAGCCCCCCCGAAATATTTTGTTAGCCCCCCCCTGAAATTTGGCTCCAGTTGTGCTTCTGACTGACAGTGAATAAAAAGAACTAACAGTGAGGGATTACATAACAGGATGAGTGAAGAGCACTGAGGATAATGAAACATATTAGGAGAAATTTAAAACTAGTAAGTGAGAGCAAATAATTTAAATAAAGAGTGAGGAAATGAAAAGGAAGAGTAGTAGAAAGAAAAGAAAACAGTGCCAGAGAGAAAAATTAGGTCAGTCAGAGACTGTGAGGAGAGAAACAGTTATAGTGACTAAAGCATAATTTAGGGTGAAACACAGTGAAAAAGAATTGGAGACTCACCTTCAACAATACTTTATTAGATGTAGAACAGTGGCAGTCACAAACCAGATTTTCATATGCAGAAACTCTGAATAATGCTTCTGTCACTGCAACCAAATAATAATGGCACAGATTTCCTCTCAATACAGACTCACATTTGTCTATATAACCAATCATATTTGTTCCCACACAAATTCAAAATCAAACTACCATTTCAGTTGGTTGTCCCTTTCAATATTTTCAAAGCCACATAAAGTTCACTCTTCACCCTCTGCCTTCTCTCCCTGTTGCCATGGTAAAACCTCATTCTGCACCTGGCTGAAGACACAGGTCAAAATTTCATATCTCAATGTTCCAAATCAAACCAGCAAGGCTGATTTACCTCCAAACACACCTGCTTATCCACTGCTTTGTTAGTTTTCATTTTTTTTCACAACCAATAGCATTATTCGTTAAAAAAAAATTAACATGCAACCTAGTCTTCAATCTTGAATTGTAAGAATCAACCAATCATTTCTAGTTTTTCAAGTGCACCATACCTCATCCACTTTTTTATCAAAACTCTTAGCTTCTAACTGCCATTTCACTTCCAGAACCCATCGGAGTACTACTGGATCTGCCATGAAAATTATGAAAGTTTGGCTTTTAGGGCACAGCTATATTTACTGGAGTGAAAAATATGCAGCAAACAGAGTTATTTCCAACCTTGATTTACCAAATGTGGACATTGTGTGGATTGGCCAGAGAGGATTGAGATGTCACCAATTGATACCATTGGTGAAAACCTTTATGCATCTCCCACACCTGACCTCATAATTGTGCACTGTGGTGGAAATGATCTAGGCACATTGACTGGGGTAGGTCTGGAAATGCTTTTAAAGGATACCTTTGGGCAATTGATGTCACTATTTCCTCAAACTGCCTTTGTGTATTCCAATATATGCCAAAGACAGAAATGGAATTGGTCCAATGAATATTGTCCACAGATTGAGAAAGCAAGGAAACATGTAAATAAATCTGTTTCTGCTTTTCTCAGAGACTATGGCATGGGTTCTATATACCACAACTTGCGTTACAGCATGCACGGCATCTATAGGAGAGATGGTCTTCATTTCATGGATGAGGGGAATAGAATCTTCCTCTGTAACATGAGACTCTGCATTGGTACTTACTTGTAGGTACAAAAAACGCCCAATTAACACAAAGGCTCTTTTTAGAGCCAACTTGCATCTAAACACTCAAACTTGTAATTTAACTCCATTTTTTTAATCTTTTTTGGTCACCGTGCACGACCGGGTGCGCGCACCCCGCAACTTTTTAGCAAAAAAAAATGTTTCTTTTTGGCTTTTGGGGTCCTTAATGTACCCCCTGAGAAAACCTAGGAGGTCAGGGAGTCTCCACCCTGCCCCCTTTCCACGCTCTCCACGATAGTTTTTCACACTCTTGTAAATAGCAGTGCGTGACCGAGTGCGCGCACCCCGCAACTTTTCTGCAAAAAAAACTGTTTCTTTTTGGCTTTGGGGGTCCTTACTGCACCCCCTGAGAAAACCTACGGGGCCAGAGAGTCTCTACCTTGTCCCCTTTCCATGTTCTGCCCCTTTGTTCTCTACAATATATTCACTCGCACTGACAAAATGGCGGTCAACCTGATTTCCTCCGAATCGAATGTTGACAGACGTCAAACAGCAAATCAGAATTCCTCTCACGCACAGCCGCATTAGTGCGCGCTTATAGATATATAATTGATTTCAACTTTAATTTTCTCAGCAACTACTGAACGGATTTACACCATTCAAAGAAAGGCGTAATCTGTGAGCCAGACTCTACCGTTTTGCCAAATTTCTTATAAATCCATTCAGCCGTTCGGGCTGCAGCCGTGTCTAAACGTCCTATGGAAAATAACATGGGGAAAACACGTTTTGGAACCCGCCTTTTATCACAGCCCCCACTTGACGAATTCTCCCAAAACTTTCAGGGATGGAGCGGAGCGGAGCGAGCCATCTTCTTTGAGCAATTCGCAAACATTCGTCCACCGGCGCCAAAGTTAATCCAAATAGAATGTTGCGGATTTCCTATTAGAAACTAGGTCCTAACTATAACTACCTACTGGCGATATATATATATCCAAACCAAAGCCTAGAAAGCTTGCAGAGGCCCATTTCAGGAAGAGTAGCTTTAATCCAAGTACCACTGCATACATACTCCTACTAGTCCAATGTGTTTCGGCGACACTGCCTTGATCACGGACAGGAGTGGTCACAGGTTGCCTTGCTGTGGGCGTATTTGAATATTTGTAACCACGTGACTTGTTCAATACTGCATCTCCCATAATGCATCAGTCATTGCATAGGTAAGTAGTATTCAAATTGAGATAATACTCGTGTTGCTGGAACATTCAATATGTACTCACAGCTGTTTGATGCATTTGTTAATAAAGGTTTTCAAGTGGAACAGTCTTCTTACATGTTAAAATTATTTGGCTTTACTTAAATTGCATACTTCTTTTCTTGAACGATCGCTGGGGAAATGTAACCCCGCCGAATCCCTTCCAACGCCGCAGTTGCTTTTACTCTAGTGGCGTCTCCCAAGTGGGTTTAGCTACGGCGAGTGGGTCATGCCGTCTTATTCAATCACCAACAGAACCCTCCGAGCAGGCGGCCCTGACCCTTCAGGGCGTCCTCATAGACGAGCATGGAGACGCAGTGGATCCACGCATCCTGAGCACACCCTAAGCGCACCCTAAACCCACCGTTCTGATCACACGCTCAATGCTAATTGGGTGTCATGTGGTTGTCAACATTTGAAACCAGGAAGTGTTGGCAGCTCTTTTGTGCCTCTGTAGAAGCAAGGCTGAATACGTCAGTGGAACAAGTGTGCAAAACATATAAAGGTGGCAGGGTAGAAATACCCTGACCCTCTAGACCTGCTTAGGGGGCCCTAAATGGACCCCTGAGGCCCAACGCCCCCAGGGGGGACAGATCCCAGGGGAAAAATATTACATTTATTGGGAGCCAGAGGGGACGGCCACCCCTCGGTGCTACAAAAAAATGGTTGTGGGGCTCATTGGGGCTCTCCCCATGGTCCCCAACGTTATATATAAGCCCCGGGGGATGGGGTCCCCAGGGAGAATTGAAATTAGTGAAAGGCGCTATTTTTTTTTTACGGTAAAACTAGGGGCTGTGCAACCAGTGCAGCGCTCAGCGCGGCCCCTGGTGTGCATGCATTGGGTGCACAATTCCTAATATGTAGGGTGTGCGATTCCAGCGTGCTGGGAGCACGATCTTGTTGTGCTGGGTGCATGACTCCAAGCAAAAAAAAGTAATTCTTTTCAGATATACATCAAGCTTGTGTATATAGATTTTGGGTGGCTCTAAAAAGAGCCGTTGTGCTTATTGAGAGATTTTGGTACCTACAAGTAAGTACCTATACAGAGTCTAAAGTTCATGAGGAAGACTCTGTTACCATCATCCTATAGATGCCATCCATATTGAAACGCAGATTGTTGTGGTAAATGTACCCCATTTTATAATCTCGAAGAAAAGCAGAAACAGTTTTACTGACATGTTTCCTAGCTTTCTCAATCTGTGGACAAAATTGATTGGACCAGTTCCATTTCTGCCTTTGGCATATGTTGGAGTAGAGAAAGGCAGTTTGGGGGAAAAGTGACATCAATTCTCCAAAGGTGTCCTTCATAAACATTTCCAGACCTACCCCAGTCAAAGTGCCTAGGTCATTGCCACCACAGTACACAATTATGAGGTCAGGGTGTTGGAGATGCAAAAAGGATTTAACCAATGGCAGAAATTTGTGCCACTTCAACCCTCTCTGTCCAATCCATTTTATGTCTTCATTTTGCAAAGCTAGGTCTTTGTTTTCTGCATACCTTTGGCTCTAGAAAATATAGCTGTGCCCCACAATCCACACTCTAAGCTTCTTGAAAGGAGTTCTGGATGCACTCAGAAGGTGTCTGTATGTGAAATGGCAGTTTGAAAAGCAAGATGTTTCTAAAATGGTGGATAAGGATTCAGTTCTGAAAAAAGAATATAAATGATTGGCTGTTTGACAACATTCTAGACTGAAAAGTATGTTTCTGTTTTTTAAAAGCATGTTTCTAATTGGTTAAGAAAAAGTGTTTGAAAGGAACATTATACAGTATAAGCTGATATTTTGAAAAGTCAAGCACACTTGCTGTTTGGATTAGCAACATTGTGTGCTGAACTTGTGACCTGTGTGCTCAGTTGAGTGTTTCATTAACTGTTACTATGTTATCAGGTAGTTGGCAGATCAATCAATCAATCAATCATATTATCTGAAGGCGCTGGGGTGGGGAATGCTGCTACTGCTCCAAAAGCCAGGTCTTGAGGAGTTTTCTGAAGATCAGCAGGCTGCCGGAGGTCGCTCTTCGGAAGCTGGGGACTGTGGCGAGGGCGAGGTCAGCAGAGCAGAGCTGGCAGGTGGGGGTGTAGAAGCTGAGTCATCTGTTGAGGTACTTTGGTCCGGTGTTGTGGAGTGCCTTGTGTGCATGGGTAAGGAGCTTGAAGGTTATCCTCTTGTTGACCGGGAGCCAGGGCAGGTCTCTCAGTTGTGGGTGTGATGTGGCTACACCGAGGGGTGTCGAGGATCAGATGTGCAGAGGCGTTCTGAATGCATTGGAGCTGTCTCAGGAGTTTGGCTGAGGCTCCTGCATAGAGGGCGTTTCCGTAGTCCAACCTGCGTTTGACAATGGCCTGGCTGACCGTTCTTCTGGTTTCAATGGGATCCACTTGTAGTTCTTGCGGAGAATGTGGAGGGTGTTGAAGTAGGATGAGGAGACTGCATTGACCTGTTTAGTCAGGGAGAGGCTAGAGGCAAGGATGACCCCTAGGTTGTGTGCGTGGTCAGTATGTGTTGGAGCAGTTCCCAGTACGGTCGGCCACCAGGAGTCTTCCCAGGCCGAAGGGGTGGATCCGAGGAGGAGGACCTCCGTCTTGTCGAAGTTCAGCTTCAGTCGGCTGTTCCGCATCCATTCAGCGGCAGCCTCCATTCCTTCGTGAAGGTTGGATTTGGCGGTGTGGGGGTCATTGGTGAGGAAGAGGATCAGCTAGGAGTCATCGGCCTAGCAGATGATGTTGAGGTTGTGCCGATGGGCGACGTGGGCGAGCGGTGTCATGTAGATGTTAAACAGAGTTGGGGTTGTGGATTAGTCCTGGGCTACGCCGCAGATGATTTTGTTGGCTTCAGAGTCGAAGGGGGGAAGGCGGACACTCTGTGTTCTGCCGGAGAGAAAGGAGGTGGTCCATTCCAGGGCCTTCTCTTGGAAACCGGTGGTGTGGAGGTGTTTTCGTAGTGTGTGGTGGCAGACCGTGTCGAAGGCAGCTGACAGGTCCAGGAGGATGAGGGCTGCCATTACTCCGTTGTCCAGCAGGGGCTTGATGTCACCGGTGGCGGCGATGAGGGCAGTCTCGGTGCTGCGGTTGCTGCGGAACCCGGACTGGGAAGGGTCCAGGATGCTGTTCTCCTCGAGGTAGAGGGTCAGTAGTCTGTTGACGGTCTTATCAATGACCCTTTCGGGGAACAAGAGCAGGGAGATGGGACGGAAGTTCTTGGGGTCCGCCTTGGGTTTCTTGAGTAAGGCGTTGATCTCAGCGTGCTTTCAGCTCTCTGGGAAGGGTGCTTTCTCGAAGGAGGTGTTAATGAATTTCCGGAGAAGGGGTGCAATGGATGTGCTGGCTTTGTTGAAGATGTGGTGTGGGCATGGGTCTGATGGAGAACCGGAGTGGATGGTGTTCATGATCTTGATAGTGTCATCATCGTTGATGTTGGTCCAGTAGAGCAGGCGGTTGGTGCGGATGGTGGGGGCGAAGATCTCTGTGGTTGTGGGTGTGGTCATGGATGTCTGCGTTCATGCAGAGAAAGAAGGTGAGTAGGTGGCCAGCAAGTCGCACAGGTCTTGCGAGGGTGGGACATCATTGGTGTTGGAGCTGGGGTTGGAGAGTTCCTTCACGATGTTGAAGGGCTCTTTGCTGTTGTGCGCATTGTTGTCTAGGCGGTTTTTGAAGGAGGCCCTTTTGGCGGATCTGGTGAGGTGATGGTGTCTGCGGTTGGCGTTCTTGAGGGCTGCATGACTGTCCAGTGTTCGTTCACACAGACAGATCTTCTCCAGCTTTCGGCAGGTTTGCTTGGAGGCCCGGAGGTTTTCAGTGAATCAACTGGCTCTCTTGTTGGTTTGACTGTTGGAGGGTTTCTTGATCAGGGCGAGGGTGTTGACGCAGTCGTAGATCCACTGTTTGAGGTTGCGGGCGGCGGTCTCGGGGTCGGAGGGTCGGCGGGTGGGCTCTGGGTGAGGGTGGTGGTTAGCTGGTCTTCAGTGACTTTGCTCCAGCAGCGGCGTGGCATCTGCTGGGTGCAGCGGTGCTTGATGGGTTTCTTGAAGGTGAAGTGGATGCAGCGAAGGTCGGTCAAGTGGAGTTCGGTGGTGTGGTTAAAGGAGAGGTGGGGCTTGCAGAGAAGATAGGATCAAGCGTGGGACCGGCGGAGTGGGTGAGTCTTGTGACGAGTTGTCTGAGCACGAGGTTGGCTAGGTTGTTGGTCAGGGTGGTGGAGTTGGTGTTGTTGTTGTTCTCGAGGTGGAAGTTCAGGTCCCCGAGGTCGGCAATGGAGTCGCTGAACTGTGGTCGGGGTCCAGGAGGTCTGTAGATGAGGGTTCCTCTGAGGGTGGTGTTGGGTTTGGTGTGGATCTGGAAGTGCAGGTGTTCGGCGGTGCTGAGTGTGTCATCGGTATTGGTCAAGACTCTGAGAGTGTTCCTGTGAACGATGGCAATTCCTCTTCCTGCTCTATAGGAGCCGTCCCTGTGGGTGATCTTGTAGCCTTCTGGGTCAGGTATGGCTATTTTGGGTGCCGAGGCGGGGTTCAGCCAGGTCTCCGTCAGGGGACTTTGAGTCGAGTAGGTCCCAGAGTTCAACGGCATGTTTGTGGGCAGAGCGGGTGTTGAGAAGGATGCATCTGAGGTGATTGTGCTTTTTGCTGGTCGGCAGCATGGTGGGGTAGATGCTTGTAAAGCTGCAGTTCCAGAAGGTGAATAGTCTGTGGGTGTGCTTCGGTCAGCCAGGAAGCAGGTGTATGATTGTGCGGAGTTGAGTGAGTGGATGGTTCTGGCATCATGTCAGGCGTCAAGGCATTCGCGGGGCTCAGGGGTCCTGGTGCTGGACGCCGTACTGGCGCGGACAGGCACAGACGGGCTTGCCTTTGGCGCGCCTGCAGTGAGGGCGCTGCGCGGTCTCCAAATGAGGGGATGTGGAAGGGAGGAGCAGCTGGGAGGCGGGAGCGGGGTGGGAAAAATGGGTGGGCCGTGGGAGAACCGGGCACAGGAAGGAAAAACAAGTTTAGGCAAGAAGGCACAGAGGAATAAAAACAAGTCTGGGCAAGAAAGCAAGTACTGGCACAAGGGTATGAAAACAAGTCTAAGCAAGAAAGCAAGTTAGGCACAGGGAAAAAACAAGTCTGGGCAAGCAAGCGAGTACAGGCACAGGGGAATAAAACAAGTCTGGGAAAAAACAATGCAGGCAAAGCCATGCAGCAGCAACAGGAGCGACCTGCCTGTGAGCAGGGTCAGAGGTCGCTCCTTTCACAGCGTGGCCTCCATATGAGGGGATGTGGGAGGGAGGAGCATCTGGGTAGTGGGAGCAGGGCGGCAAATGGGATTGCAGGGGGAATAACCGCAGGGACACAGTGGGAAAAACAGACAGGGGCTGCGGAAGAACTGGGCACAGGAAGGAAAAACAAGTTTAGGCAAGAAAACAAGTACAGGCACAGAGGAATAAAAACAAGTCTGGGGAAGAAAGCAAGTACAGGCACAGTGGAATAAAAAAAAGTCTGGGCAAGAAAGCAAGTACAGGCCGAGGGGAATAAAAACAAGTCTGGGCAAGAAAGCAAGTACAGGCACAGGGGAATAAAAACAAGTCTGGGCAAGAAAGCAAGTACAGGCACAGGGGAATAAAAACAAGTCTGGGCAAGAAAGCAAGATAGCCACAGGAGAAAAACACAAGTCTGGGCAGAAAGCAAGTAAGGCACAGGGAAAAAACTACAAGATTAGGCAAAAACAATGAAGGCAGAGCCGTGCAGCATCAAGGGGAGTGACCTGCCTGCCAGCAGGGTCAGAGGTCAGATTGGGGGTAGAATTCAAACTTATGGCAATTGAAAAGGGCTGAAATGTGTAACCAATAGAAATGTTTGTTAGCTTTTGAATTATTGTGGGAAGCAATGTGATTTGATATTTACATATATATGTGTGCACAATGAGAGGAAAACGTTGCCATTTTTTGGTTTTGATAAGAGCAGTGAAGTCCAGAGATTCCGAATAAGAAAATTTGGTGTGTGACTGACATACTTCTTAATATACAAATCAATTTGAAAGGCAAGTTATTAATATGTGAGGGGTTGTATGTGGTGTCTTTGTTTTTAATAAGAGTAATGTGATTTTCCAGGTAAAGTCCAGGGAGTACTCTTGCTTGTCTAGAATCACACTGTGAGTCTGTGTATATTTGGGTACTATTTTGACAGAAGCATTTGAATACTTTATGTGCCTGCAGATACATAACTGTTTAAAAACCTATGCTGTTCTCAAGTTTTGGTAGAATTAGAAACCAGTCATTGCTTATGTATTTGCAAAATGAGTCAGGCTTCCACACTAAACTACAGTTCTAAAATAAGTGGAATGTGTGCAGTCATCTTACCTCTTCCAGATTAGTAAATGATTTTTGGTAAAGACCAAGGGATAGTGTTGCTTGTCTAGAATTACACTGTGAGTCTGTGTGCATTTGGGAACCATTTTGAGAGAAGAATTAGGGTGTTTTATGTGTTTGCAGACACACAACTGCTTAAAAATCTATTTTGTTGTCAAGTTTTGGTTGAATTAGAAAATAGTCATTGCTTAGGTATTTGTAAAATGAGTTAGGCTTTGACTCTAAAATGCAGTACTGACATATGTGGAATGTGTGCTATCAACTTACTTTTTCTAGATCAGTAAATGTGTTTTGATGAATTCCAAGGAATAATGTTGGTTGTCTAGAATCACACTGTGAGTCTGTGTACATTTGGGAACCGTTTTCAGACAAGCATTGGGGTACTTAATGTGTTTGCAGATACATAACTGGTTAAAGGTTTATCCTGTTGACAAGTGTTGGTAGAATTTGAAAGCAGTCATTTCTTATGTATTTGAAATTGTGTCAGGTTTCTACTCTAAAGTGCAGTAATGAAATATGTGGAATGTGTGCAGTGAACTTAACTTTTCTACACTGTGAGTGTGTGTGTATTTGCAAACCATTGTGAGAGAAGCATTTGGTAACTTAACTTCATGTGACTTTGTAGTACTCTAATCATTCAGTCAGTAGCCATGTACTCATGCAGTGAGTCAGAGCTTAGGACATGAACTGCTTTAAACTCCTATCCACTATGCATGTAGTGGTGTACCCACCTTTTCACTTGTGTTTCAGGCCTACAATTCCCCAGTCAGTGTCCATACACTCCAGCAAACATCCTGTGACAGCTCTGGCAATCCCATAGTGACTCTTTCAGTACCATGTACCAATCCATTCACTAAAGTAAAACTCAATCAATTATAAACTCACTCAGTGTATCTCCTTGTAGTACTCTAATCATTCAGTTAGTATCTATGTACTCATGCAGCGAGCCAGGAATTAGGACATGGAGAGCTTTAAACTCCTATGCACTATGCATGTGCACTATGCATGTAGAGGTCTAACCACCTTTTCACTTGTGTTTCAGAACTACAATTCCCCAGTCAGTATCCATGCAGTTCAGCAAACATCCTGTGACTGCTCTTGCAATCCCATAGTGACTCTTTCAGTACCAAGTACTAATCCATTCACTAAAATAAAACTCAAACAATTATAAATTCACCCAGTGCATCTCCGTGTAGTACTCTAATCATTCAGTCAGTATATATGTACTCATGCAGCGAGCCAGGCCTTAGGATATGGACTGCTTTAAACTCCTATGACATCATGTGACTGCTCTTGCAATCCCATATTGACTCGTTCTGTACCATGTACTGATCCATTCACTAAAGTAAAACTCAACCAATTATTAATTCACCCAGTGTATCTCCTAGTAGTACTGTAATCATTCAGTCAGTATCTATGTACTCCTGCAGCGAGCCAGGCCTTAGGAAATGGACTGCTTTAAACTCATATGCACTATCCATTTCAGTGCTGTAACCACCTTTTCACTTGTGCTTCAGGCCTACAATTCCCCAATAAGTATTCATACACCCCAGTAAACACCCTTTGACAGTTTGCCAAAATGTAAATACTAATAAATGTATCTTGTTTTCTGTTTACAGTACTGATATTACTGTACGTATTACTCGTATAGTTAAGGATTGACCTAACCATTAATCCTAGTACACATTAATTGCATTATATAGTACCCAAACAGATCTGCAAGAAGCTACAAAGTATTACTACAATCTTGAAACCACCGAGTTTATACTTATACTAGTTTTGGAATCTCACTGTCATAGGATATTATGTGACCTGAAAAAAAAGATTTGATTGGTTAATAATATTTCCTATTGTACCTATTGAAGAAGTGAAATCATTTCAATCATTCTTCTTTGAGCATCTTGGCAGAAATAAGTCTGTGCTTACCTCCAATCACTCTCATGCAATTTGTAAAACTATTAACTAGCAATATGTTGTTATTGTAACAATCTGCCAATACCTAAGCACCTGTGGGGGAAATCTAGAAGCATTCTGTACCAACAATATGTCACTTTTTGTAACATAGTTATAGTGCAAGACACTCTTTCATATTTACAAAGAGAGGAAACGGCACTCTATAGCTTTTCTTCTCCATGTATATATGACCTTATCATTCATACCACTTTGCGTTAAAAGGGCGCTCTATAGGTGTTGCTGTACGTGTTTGCAGATAACATTCATAGAGCAAGACACATCTCCAGATTTTTCAGAAAATATAAATCTAGACATGTGTGTGAATGCTGCAGCTGTCGGGCTCCGACACACTTCTCTTCGGGGCTGTGTTGAAAGTCCTATACCCGCTCTCACGCAACCCACCCGTGACCTGGCAAAATTTACAGACCAGTAGGAGGGTTCCGCAATCGCGGGAAAGGAAGGGGACAGCGGGGAGGGAGATCTGAAATGACAAAAACACGGGATTTAGTTTCACACCCCTCCCTAACTATCCTATGACACAGAATCACCCTACTGATGAATAGTGCTCTTTTCACACTTTTAGTCAAGCATACCTGAAAAGGAAAACTCAAAGCCTTTAGATGCAGGAGAGGAAGGGAAGGTCCTATCTGTGGTAACTATCTGGTAGGGGAGTAACAAAGGGGTGCACATGAAATATACAATAGCTTCACCATTCACTATATGCTTCTTATCACACTTCACCTACCAATTACTGACCGTATTCTGCCTTGTTCCACTCTTCCGTTGTAACTAGGTACCCCCCTGGTTCCTCTCCTGTAGTGTGAAATAAAACACAAACAAGTTGTCGAAAGAAAACGGAGAACAAACGATATGTTGAAGGTTAACTGCACCTTGGAAAAGTTTCTTCCCGCAAACAAACTATAAAGCTGAATTATCGGTAGGGTAACTCACACTTGTCCGTAATTCACAGTCCTGTAAACCTCAGAACACTGTGAGTTTTGTGGCTATTCCCTTAAATACCACAGTCAATCTTTTTTCCGGAAATGTTCTCTCCGAAGTTATAATGTTTTTTCCAAAGGCTTTCCCAAATGTGAGAAAACGCAGCCGCGATTCTCTTCTACTCAGGAAAACCCACTCCAGTACTTCAAAGGAGGCAAAAAGGAGTAAACTGACGAACACAGCCGTGTCCGTCTCTCCCTAAAGTACAACCAGCGTCAGTTCAACTGGTTTCCGAATCCGTGTGTTTCCAGCCGGAAAACACACCGCAAATCTTACTCACGATTTCCACCACGAATGCACAACCTCCTTACTCTCCGGTTCACCACAAGAATTATCGGCTCCGTTCTCGCTGCAAGTCTGGCTTATGTTTCCTGGTCTACGCGGCTACGTCTTGCGCAGCTTCACCCTTGGCCCTCTGGGATTAGTGGTTCATGAAAAGAGGCAGCCAAACCCCACGCAATGCGCGGACAGCGACCCAAAAATGACCGATTCTGACAGCAGCATCCTCCAATTGGTGTAGCAAGGCACAACAAGGACAACTATTTTCCTTTCTCCTTACTTTTTTCTCTTTGAATGTATGCTAAAAAGCACAGTATACATTGAAGAAGAAAAATGCCTTCACTGATTGTTTTTGTGCAGAAGGTGTGTCTTTTTCCATAAAAACAAACTCCACACGACACAGGTATCCTTGCACCATGGTGCAAGGGTGCCTCTGTCACCACATGGCTGCAGTTTAAGCAGCAGTGCAGAGGGAAGCATAGACTTGCAACATATTTATGTTCATATGTTGCATCCCTATGTCATGCTGCTGCACTTCCTTATAGTTCTGCACATATACATTAACCATACACCACAAATGTACTCTTTCAGTCAATTTCGCACTACACATACATTCATCTAAACTTTCACACACTAGCATACAAATGTAGCTCTTTTTTAACCAGAGTAGTTAGTTCTGTTTTTTTGTTTTTGTTTTTTTAAAAGTTTTTTTTAAATTTTGGTGTCTTTTTAAAAGGAAAAAAAGTCAACTGGATGAACAAAACCATCAACTGAGAATGAGAAATAAAAAACCTTTAGCATAGATGGTTATCGATTGCCCTGCAAACTAAGTCTACCGATTGCTCGCCATAGCAGATCAACTGAATACACTTCACACAGTCCATTTTTATTTTTCCAAATTGGGGACTTATGTCCGGTTGTGAGGTTGAAGGTGATGCCCCAGAGGTACTTGGATTTGCCAGTGGTAGAGGTGCATGTTGGCGGTGCCTTCTGCATTCTTCATGAGCGCTATTCACTGGATGCAGGGATTGTAGGTGCTTCTGCATACTTGCAGTGCCGCAGGAGGATTCTTAATTAGGATCTCCTCTGTATAGCACTGCCTTGCAAATCTTACATGTCATCTTGGTGGCATTACCTTTTTTTTGTCCCTCCGAAAAAAGTTAAACATTTCCATATGATGAATGGGTATTTTTCTGGACGGGGAGGTTCTTTTAGAAATCCCTCTGCATCTGAATGGTCAGAATCAGATGACTCTTGCAGTGGTGTAGTGGAGTGACCCTCAACTCTGTACACAGGCCAGGTCGCTCCCCCACCGCATCAGCATCGCCTCTGCTGCCTCCGTTGTTTCCTGCTTTCCCGCAGTTTTTTCGTGCTTACCGCTCCCACCGCTGCCTCCCCTATGGCCCCGCCCGCACCTGATTGGACACCCGCTCCCCCTTCCAGCTGCTCCTCCCTCCCTCGCCCCCTTCTTAATGGACCCCATGCTCGCCACGACGCCAGACTCAGATACGAGGCCGACTCCCTCCACGCACTCAATGCCGTCCAACACAACACCTGCTTCCAGGCCACCCCAAAATGAACCCATGGATCCTTCTCCTGCCGTACCTGCAGCTTCACCTGCAACAGACCCACCAAACCTCCTAGAACTAGACCCAACCACCTCCGCTGCATTCTGCTTAACACCCGCTCCGCACACAAACATGCCATAGAGCTCTGGCACCTGCTCGACACCTTCACCCCGGACGTGGCCTTCCTCACCGAGACCTGGTGGAACGACTCCTCGGCACCCGACATCGCCATAGCCATCCCGGACGGCTACAAGATCACCCGCAGGGACCACGCCAACGGAGTCGGAGGAGGAATAGCCATCATCTACAAGTCCACCCTCAAGGTCACCACCCACGCAGACGACACCCTCAACACCGCTGAACACCTGCACTTCCGGATCCACACCGACCCCAACACCACCCTCAGAGGAACACTTATCTACAGACCCCCCCAGACCCTGGGCTCAGTTTAGCGACTCCATCGCCGACCACGTCAGCACCCACGCACTCGCCTCTACGGTTTACATCCTCCTCAGGAACCTGAATTTCCACCTTGAAAACAACAACGACGCCAACTCCGCCACTCTGATCGAAAACCTCGCCAACCTCGGCCTCAGACAACTCGTCACCGCACCCACCCACGCCGCAGGCCACACGCTGGATGCCGTCTTCTCCACAAGCACCCACGTTGCCTTCGACCACCCCTCCGAACCCCACTGGACCGACCACCGCTGCATTCATTTCACCTTCAAAAAAACAACCATGCACCATCGCACCCAACAGCCGCTGCGCCGCGGCTGGAACAAAGTCACCGAAGACCTGCTGACCACCACCCTTGCCCAGAACCCACCCATCGATCCCACCTGCCCTGACGCCGCAGCCCGCAACCTCAGACAATGGATCGACAACTGCGTCAACACCCTCGCCCCACTCAAGAGACCATCCAACAGCCACTCCAGCAGGAGTGCCACCTGGTTCACCGACAAGCTTCTGACCTTCAAACTCGCCTGCCGTAAGTTGAAGAAGAAATGGCTCCACAAACCGACTTCAGAAAACCACGCAGCCCACAAGGACGCCACTGGCAGACATCACCACCTCATCAGATTAGCCAAGAGATCCTTCTTCCAAGACCGCCTGGATAACAACACACACAACAGCAAAGAGCTCTTCAGCATCGTGAAAGAACTCTCAAATCCCGACGCCAGCGCCAACGACATCCCGCCCTCACAGGAACTGTGCAACTCACTGGCCATATTCTTCCACCGCAAGATCGCTGACATCCACGACAGCTTCAACTCCACGACCGCACCAACGATGCACGATGCCACCACCCCCTCGATCACCAACAGCGCAAACCACCTGACCTCTTGGACCAACACCAACGACGATGAGACACGCAAGATCATGAACTCCATCTACTCAGGATCTCCGTCAGACCCATGCCCACACCACGTATTCAACAAAGCAGACGTGGCCATCGCACCGCATCTACAGAAGATCATCAACATCTCCTTCGAGAAAGCGACATTTTCAGAAAGCTGGAAGCACGCCGAAATCAACGCCCTACTCAAAAACCCCAACGCGGACCCCAAGGACCTCAAGAACTTCCGACTCATCTCCCTGCTCCCGTTCCCCGCAAAGGTCATCGAGAAAATCATCTACATTCAACTGACCCACCACCTCGAAGACAACAACATCCTCGAGCCATCCCAATCCGGGTTCAGACGTAACCACAGCACCGAGACAGCCCTCATCGCCGCCACAGACGACATGAGACGCCAACTGGACAACAGCGAAACATCAGCCCTCATCCTCCTGGACCTGTCAGCCGCTTTTGACACGGTCTGCCACTGCACCCTAAAGACACGCCTCCAAGAATCCGGAATCCTAGAATCGGGAATCCAAGAGAAGGACCTTGACTGGACCACGTCCTTCCTCTCTGTCAGAACCCAGATATATATATATATATATATATATATATATATATATATCTTCTGCAGTTCGTTTCTTTGACCAAGGTATTGGTACTGCATCAGTCTACCTTTAAAGTGCAGGTCGTGCTAAGAACCGCTGCCAGTGGCAGCCTGTGACTTCACGGGAAGTGTTGGTTCACTGCATTCAACACACGGATCGACGGACTTGCACTACAAAGGTGGAAACGGTTGCGGGGACCCAGGGGGGCTTCAGGACTTCACAGAAACCGGACATTACGCGCCTGGCCCTGCATATTGCCACAATGACAAAAACTTTAATTGAATTTCCCCACGTACTGCCTGCCCAGTTATGAGGTGTTCTGGGAGCTGTAGTATCCACTTTATTGCAGCAGGCGGACGATCACATGGTCGGGGAGGCGTGTTCTCCTAACCTTGGGAGAATTGCAGGACTATTTAAATGTGAAGGCGTGGGCTTGTCCAAGGTTAGCAGTGGCATCAGACGAAGGCTCCACAGCCGAAATGCATCATGCCTTAAACTGCTGTCCAATAAAGGCTTTCCCCTGGATTCCTCGTGTGTGGCCTCTTCCTTCTACTCGTCGGAGGGGTTCTGTGGACATTTTCACGTCAGCCAGAGGCGTGTGAAGGGGCCCCGTTTCATAAGTTGACTGATGCGACACTGGCTTCCTGCTTCTGCAGTTCGTTTCTTTGACCAAGGTATTGGTACTGCATCAGTCTACCTTTAAAGTGCAGGTCGTGCTAAGAACCGCTGCCAGTGGCAGCCTGTGACTTCACGGGAAGTGTTGGTTCACTGCATTCAACACACGGATCGACGGACTTGCACTACAAAGGTGGAAACGCTTGCGGGGACCCAGGGGGGCTTCAGGACTTCACAGAAACCGGACATTACGCGCCTGGCCCTGCATATTGCCACAATGACAAAAACTTTAATTGAATTTCCCCACGTACTGCCTGCCCAGTTATGAGGTGTTCTGGGAGCTGTAGTATCCACTGTATTGCAGCAGGCGGACGATCACATGGTCGGGGAGGCGTGTTCTCCTAACCTTGGGAGAATTGCAGGACTATTTAAATGTGAAGGCGTGGGCTTGTCCAAGGTTAGCAGCGGCATCAGACGAAGGCTCCACAGCCGAAATGCATCATGCCTTAAACTGCTGTCCAATAAAGGCTTTCCCCTGGATTCCTCGTGTGTGGCCTCTTCCTTCTGCTCGTCGGAGGGGTTCTGTGGATATATATATATATATATATATATATATATATATATATATATATATATATATATATATATATATATATATATATATGTATATAAAATATATATATATATGCAATTACCACTCCGGTGCTAGTCCATCAAGGAGAAACACGAACACTGCAATAACTGTTCTCACTGCCGGCCGCAGTGTCTTTATTATGACCAGATGCGCATAATGTCAGGCAGATGACGTGTTTCGGCTAACGCAGTAGCCTTGTTCGCATTATATATATATATATTACCTACTGGCGATAGCCAGTAGGTATATATAGTTAGGACCTAGCTACCATAGGAAATCCGCAACATTCTATTGGGAATAACTTTGGTGCCGGTTGAGGAATTTGCGTGTAATTTTCCAAAATTTAGGCCAGCTCCGCTCCGCTCCTTCCTTGGAAGCTTTGGGGGGATTCGTCATGTGCGGGCCGAGAAAAAAGGGGGTCCCAAAATGTGTTTTCCTAAAGTTAATTTTCATAGGACGATTAAACACGGCTACAGCCCGAACGGCTGAACGGAATTACACCAAACTTGGCAAAATTGTACGGACTGGTACGCAGAAGTGCCTTTTCTATATTTGGTGAAAATTGCTACAGTGGTTTTTACGAAAATTAACTTAAAAAACACATATATATCTATATGCGCGCTTCGACGCTTACAGGTACGCGTACCGGGGAGCGCACCCGGCGCGACACGGAAGTGCGAGAGCGGAAAGCTGATTGGCTCTTGGGTGTCTGTGAACATTCCAAACGGTCCGGAGAGTCCGCCATCTTGTGTCTCGGTAGAACCGAAAAACAAGCATCCTGGCACTGCAGTGGCAGAGTGAGCAAGGAACTCACGTCTGGGCATATCCTGCCAACTTAGGGCGAACAAAGCAATACCAAAGGGGATGGGACGGAGCGTTTGGGCAAATCAAACACTCACCCCCAGTCAACTGATCTGGGTTTAATCCATCAACATTCTTTAGCTCACTCCACAACTCCAGTTCAGACATGGCCATATGTAAATCAGTCAGACCCAGTACCTCATGGTAACAGTCCAGCCCGATCTGCCAAGCATGTCTTCCCTGGACCGGAAACGAGCATCCTGGGACTGGTTTTGGGTTCATAACCCTCATCATCCAGGCTATCTGGAATCCAGTGGCACAGTGAGGAAGGGACCCACGTCTGGGCATACCTGGCCAACTTAGGGCGAACAAAGCAATAGCAAAGGGGATGGGACGGAGCGTTTGAGCAAATCAAACACGCACCCCCAGTCAACTGATCTGGGTTTAATCCATCATCATTCTTTAGCTCACTTCACCACCCCAGTTCAGACATGGCCATATGCAAATCCGTCTGACCCTGTGCCTCATGGGAACAGTCCAGCCCGAACTGCCAAGCCATGTCTTCTCTTAAGACAGACTTAAGACAGACTTAAGACAGACTTAAGACAAACTTAAGACAGACTTAATACAGAATTAGTACAGACTTAAGACAGACTTAAGTTAGGATGTTGTGTTAAGTCTGTCTTAAGTCTGTCTTAAGTCTGTTTTAAGTTTGTCTTGAGTTTGTCTTAAGTCAAACTCAAGACAAAATCCTAACTTTACCACTACTAAATGCCTTATGTGAATACCAAAAGTAGTAAGTTTAGGATTTTGTCTTAAATTAGTTCTGTGAATCGGCCCCTCCCTCTCCTACGCCAATTACATTGGCTACCAGTCAGGAAAGTGCCATCTTCAAGCTGTTGTGCTTGGTCTTTAGGTCCTTAAATGGAATGGGTCTTGCTTATTTGACTAACAAACTTGAACTGTATCAGCCTGTACGTCAGCTTAGATACAGCAAACACAACCTGCTCTGCAGCAAAAGAATTAGGAAAGCTAAAATTGGAGGTTGTGCCTTTTCCTATCTGGCTCCCAAACACTGGAACAACCTCCCTGACCAAATTCGGGACTGCCCTAATCTGCCCTAGTTTAAAAAACTGCTTAAGACCTTGCTCTTTTAAGTTGCACTATACATGAGGTTTTCTTTCTCAGGTGTCGCGAGATCCCCTTGGGGATGATAACGTTTGCTTTGCATTCCTCTTATCTCAATAAAGATATCTGTCTTTGTAAGGTGATGTAATTGGAACTCTCTAGAGCTCAGTCCCCAGAGATCTAGATTCCTGAATGTGCCTATGTCATTATCTACCTGTCTACATACAGAAGCTATTGTGGGTCCCTTCCTCTGCAATTCAGTTACCTTTCTTGAAAGTTAACCAGCGCTTCTTTCATTCCTTGATTGAAGCTTCTTACAGCATCACGCTGTGCTCTGCCACTACGGAAATGCAGAACTGCAACATATTTTCATCATTTTGGTGCAGCTCTGCATTTCTCCTGTGCAGTTGCAAAACTCATCAGGCTAGCGCTAAAGCAGGCACCCTTGCACAATAGTGCAAGGGCGTCTGCGTTGAGCGGAAGATTGTTTGTGTGCTGGAAGGCTCACCTTCCTGCACATGAACAATAAATGGCTTCTTCTGTTTTCATGTGTGCCGCATAACACAGCACACATAGGAACAGCAAATATGATGAGAAAATTAACAGTTCTCATCATTGCACATGTTTAAGAACATGTATTCAATGACACTACCTATTACATACTCCACCATATTTATGCTGCCCTTGTAGATATGGGGCTGCATACAAAACGATGGGCTTTGTGGTTTTACATTGCCCACCCCGCTAAACCGAACTATGGTGTGAAAGGGAGTCTTACGCACAATTTGGTGATAAGCATCTTTAAGTGGATAAACACTGCCTTGTGACTAAGGCTAAGCCACTATCTCCACCACAAAGTTGTGAAAAGTAACATTGCTGTGGCAATAGGTGCCTTGAAATATGCCCCAATAATTAAACAACAGGGGGTGGTGATGGACAGAGTTTCTGAATTAAGAAGAATACTCTCACCCAGTCAAGAGATCAGGGCTTAATCCAACACCGTTTTTTAGCTCTCTGCACCATCCCAGCTCAAAACCTGGCTATATGCAAATTGGTCTGTCCCTGGCCCAGTGCATCATGGGAACAGGGCAAACCAAACTACCAAGCCAATTCTATCACTGGGAAGGAAACAAGCTTCCGGGGACCGGTTTCTGGCATTTCAGCCGTCTTCGGCCCGGCTTGCTTGAATCCTGATGGTGCAATGAGCAAGGGACTCACGTCTGAGTATACCCTTCCACGCTTATGGTGGACAAAATAATTAAACAACAGGAGGTGGTGATGGACAGAGTTTCTGAATTAAGCAGAATACTCTCACCCAGTCAAGAGATCAGGGCTTAATCCAACACCGTTTTTTAGCTCACTGCACCATCCCAGCTCAGAACCTGGCTATATGCAAATTAGTCTGTCCCTGGCCCAGTGCATCTTGGGAACAGGGCAAACCAAACTACCAAGCCAATTCTTTCACTGGGAAGGAAACAAGCTTCCGGGGACCGGTTTCTGGCATTTCAGCCGTCTTCGGCCCGGCTTGCTTGAATCCTGATGGTGCAATGAGCAAGGGACTCACGTCTGAGTATACCCTTCCACGCTTATGGTGGACAAAATAATTAAACAACAGGGGGTGGTGATGGACAGAGTTTCTGAATTAAGCAGAATACTCTCACCCAGTCAAGAGATCAGGGCTTAATCCAACACCGTTTTTTAGCTCTCTGCACCATCCCAGCTCAGAACCTGGCTATATGCAAATTAGTCTGTCCCTGGCCCAGTGCATCATGGGAACAGGGCAAACCAAACTACCAAGCCAATTCTTTCACTGGGAAGGAAACAAGCTTCCGGGGACCGGTTTCTGGCATTTCAGCCGTCTTCGGCCCGGCTTGCTTGAATCCTGATGGTGCAATGAGCAAGGGACTCACGTCTGAGTATACCCTTCCACGCTTGAAATATGCCCCAACATGTCAAAAATTCAATACATTTGAAGCAAGAATGAATTATGATACCTAACAATGTCTTACAGTTGTATTGACTCAAACAAGTTGTTGCTCTGGGTTAGGACACAATTATCACATACACCAGCACTAATCTTGTGTATGAGACTACCTTTTTGGAGAAATACTTGTCACTGACAACTGTTTCTCCAGTGAAATGAACATCAGTGTCAGTTACCTAAGGCCATGGTGTACACAGATTCTATTTCTGGTCATACCCACCAGCAACATCCCTCAACCCACCTGTATCAGCTGGAGTAACATACATAATTTGCACTTATGGACGCAGTGAAAGTGCTGCCATAATCTCACATAAGTGATTGACTGAATTAGCCAATACACAATCATGCTTCATGTAGCTGTAGCCAGGCAGCATGAACTGAACCTGCCATGTACACATGCCACTATACCAAGAAGGCATATTCTCTTTTTGATTTGTACATGATTTTACACCTGATATCACAACACTATGCAGATTGCAGGCCCATTGTGTGACAAATTCATACAGTTTTGATCTTGCCGTAAGCACCCACAGCCACAGCTTCCAAAGAAATAAAAATGAGGGACAAAATCTATAGCATAGGACGGTCCATCAGATGAAATGATTGTCCATTGACACACTTTGAGAAGAATGGTTTACGGTGGTGCCTATCAAAATTGGTTTCCAATCTGCTCAAACATGTTGCAAATGTATGGTAGGAATGATTGAGCCCTGATAAGGGCCAAACGTTATTTTTCATTTACAACTGTGACCACTATTTCTGCATTGCACAAAAGCAGGCCCCCTTGAACAATGGTGGCAGTGTCCCTAAATGTCTGTAATGCAGCAAAATATGCTCAATGACAGGACAATACACTGGATTAAGCTGTATAGTTTCTAGTACAGTGCAGGGATGAATTTAACAAACTGGGGAAGTGCAATGTGAATTCAAGAAGGCTAATGCTGTGCTCCATCAGTACATCATAAATATGTTAAAAAATCTCTACTCAATGCTGCCTCATTACACTAGAGGTGAGGTACATGTAAGGCACACCCAGACTGTGTTCAACAACATAAGTAAGTGTTCACCTAAAAATATCTCTCCTCACAAAAAGCAAAATATTTGACCGAAGGCAATCCCCAGTGGCATGTGGGTCCATGAAGGAATCAGCGTATGCCTAAGTGATCAATGGTCTACCAGCTGTGACATATGTAAAAGACAAAGTGTATTAGACATTGCTTTTTACGTGTCATGTTCGTTACTGAAGTAATCTACATTCAATTTTATGAACTGTAACAGTTATGTCTCTGTTTATGTTGCCTGCGTGAAGTGATGTGCTTTGCATGTCTGACACACAGTACATGACCAATATAGCCTTGAGGACTATAAGACAATCCTGCAAGTATATGTGATCATATTTGGACTGTAACTTGAGGGACACATTTACAAGGCACTATCTGCCTCCACAACGTCACTTTTCTCGATCATGTGTAGTCAATATGTGCCTAGCATTTTTCCAAAATGGTGTGTTTAGGCACTTGACATGGTTTGATGCAACATTATGTCTAAGGCAGCTTTTCAAACTCCACTCTGTGTGAAGTGTTCCTTTGGGAATTGGTGTTGCGATGGGCGTTCCAACACAACACAAATACAATATGGCAATGGAGTATTTTTAAATGGCTGGCGTACAAATGGTCCTTCGCTTACATTGGAAATTATTGAAAAATGGTTAAACCCTTGCCCTACAGGTGTAGATGAGTAAATACACCAGGCCTTGCGTTTTGCCATGTGTGCTGTGTTGTGCAGCTCACATAGACCCTTCATGCACATTGCAAGTCCTCACAGACGAATCACGTTGTCCATTATCTTTGTATTCTGCATTGGTCAGCACACATGTAAAGGTGATACAGCACTTTCTGATTGTTTATGTGCAGGAGAATGCACATGGTCAATCATTCACTTCAATGGAGGCACAGTTGCAAAATGGCGCAAGTGTGGCTGCATAGGAGCAAGGCAACTTCTGTTTTAAAAAATATGAAAATGGCTCAAGTGTGGCTGCATTGGAGCTAGGCAACCTCTGTTTCCAAAAATATGTTGGCATCATTCTGGGGCTTATATTACATTGTGTCACTGACTATAGTTGTTAACACAGAAACACACTAATATTATACAACTTTTGTCATTATACTTACCACCTTGCCTGCCAACTATGATCCCCAGGTGATCGAACACGTCTCCCTCGCGTCTGACACAATCCTGCCATTGGTGTTTCCACTGGTGGACAGTCCTATCGTCCACAAAGATGTGCATCATGTGGTTACGGATGTGCTCCCACCTCACCTTCCTGAACTTGACGTCGTAGCCCTGCAGGACATATCCCCCACACTCAATCATCTGTGGTAATAAAAACCTCACCAGTCAGAGGACGCCCTCCAGTACCACCTCAGAACATAAGGCCCTCCCTACCTTCAACCAACATCTCCTGCCACATAACTAAACCCACTATTCCAAAACAAAACCCCAGGAAATTCCCCCAAAACTTACAAAACTTACAAATATACCCCTTAGAGAAACACTCGACAAGACAAGCACAAATACGAAAAAACTGTGACACAGGACTTGACAAGGACACTAGGGGCAGTACACTGGACACCAAACCACTCTCTCACACCACAAATCCAGCAGACACCTCTAAACACTTTCAACACTCTCCACAGATGCTAACAGTGTTGGTAAAAGAGAAAGTGAAAGTGTACAGTACTCCTCCATGAAACAGGATGCATACTGACATAACTTCTTGGCCGTTTGGGACCCGTTTCTGTACTCCATATGAAAAAAGTTGCAGCAAAGGGGTGAGTGGGAATTTTACCTTGTCGAAGCATGAGTTTTCCATAGCAGTTAATAAAAAACATATCGTTTATATGAAAACGCGGTTAAAATGTTCTAGCTAAATGCTAGGTGATCGGTAAATGTACCATATTGCAGTATATTGCAAGCCCAAAAACACCATATGGTTATGGCATTTGATCTGCATTGTGTAGGTGACTTTAGTCATTATGATATGTCTTGACATCAATAATCCTGAGCTGTAAACATTCCTTCCTTCCGTACATTGATGCATATCCAGATATTGTCATTTGTGATAGTTTATGGATGCTTCTGTAATAGTCATTGGTTGTATGTGTGAGACTACATATAAGGCTGTTACATCCCAGATTACTGTGATGCCAGGAGAAGATTAATGGGCTAGCAACACACAATTACCTGAACAACAAGCAGTCACTACTTGTATTGAAGGATTATAATGCTGCATACAATGCAAAGACTGACTACAAAATCGCATTTGAGTATTTTCTCAGCTGGAGGCAAAGACATGCACATTTACATTGGTCAGTGCAAAGGCACTCATGTGCATCATTTTAAAAAATGGTACTATATTTTTTGTGATTGCTAAGTGTCAAATTTTTTGTGATGAGGCCTTCCACCAGATGCATTGTCATGTTAGCGACGCATGTACCATATGTCGGTACATGACATTAGGATCAGATCGTAGCAGAAAAAAATGTCCCTCACTCTAGTGTAACAGTGATACACATTCTGAAGTGAAAGAGAAAAGTAATTAATGATTGGACGGTTAGCGGACACAAATTTCACGGCACTCAGTCCTCCCTCACTTTCTACCTCTAGAGGCAAAAATAGCTTACAAAGACACCTCTGATGAACAATTCTGAAAATGTATGCATAAGAATGCATCCATGACCAAATTCAGCACAGGTCAACAACCCCCACAAAGTCAGCAAAGGCATTGATGTTGAGGCAGAGTCCCAGGGGAAGAGGAAATGCCTCATGTCTGAAAAGTGGTCCATTGTTAGTGAAAAACAGCAAAGCAGGACTTTACATTGAGCAATCCTTGGGACACCATGGCGTCCAATGCTTGGAAGAGCAGGCAGTCCCACAGGGCCTTGAGACAATGCTGTGCCTTTGTCTGAGACCCAGAGTATTAGGCACAGGTGCTGCTGAGTTTCTGCAGACTGTCAGATTGAGGAGTCAGCAATCACCATTACCTGGTGGCAAAGTCGGGCAGGTCACATGTAGGCACATTAGAGACCTGAGAAGCCTGCATGGTGCAAATTGGAGCTGTGATAAGGTAAGGTGCTCCTGCACATCAACAAAGGGTAGTCTGCATTGCATGACACGCACCAACAGTACAACAGGGCGACAGGGTAGATTTTCAAATTTTGGGCTGCGCCTATCAGCATCATCAGGCCGGAGAAGGTTTGGACTAACCAGATGCAGTGGATTTTGAGGCACCTGAGCTGTGCAAATCTTGTGTGGCAGAAGTACAGTGAGCGAAAGAGGGGCCAGTTGCATCACCTGTAGCAGGAGGTTCCCTGGCAGACTCGGAGTACACTTCTGTACCCACGTTTGTGAAATCCGGACTGGCAGAGGTTTGTGCTGGCTGAGTCACAGATTCAGAGTGTGTGTGGTGTTTTGGTTCCTGGTGTCAATGCCGTAGGTTAGGAGAAGGTTGGTGCCTGGCCATCTTGCACAACAATGTGTGCAAATGAGTATTTGGTACATTCCTTGAGAGATACAACAGTTTGTGACATGATTATTTCATTTAATATGCATGGTAGTATTTGTGTTCAACTGTGCCTGTAGATGTAGCAATATCTTTACTTTTGGAGTTGTGAGTAATCCCTAGGTTACACACATAAAGCAATTGGCAGTTGTAAACTTGTAGTGGCTGTCCATAGAGAGGTGACACAACTTAATTGTGCTACCAAGTTTTTCATGGTCCATCTTACACAATACTTTGACCATTACTAATCTAATTGGTTCCATATAACTTGCATGTTTTGGCTGCAGTTATTGGTATCCTGGTTGCACTTCACTCATGTGTATGTCAGGTCTTTGTCTTTGGGGTGTCAACACAGAGTATGTGTGATGGAATGAGGACTTACCCAGTTCTCCAAATTTATCAACACTCAGGTTGTTTGGCATGTGACATCCAACCTTTCTTGTCATTGCATTTCAATGTCTATAGTCCCTCATACACATTGTTGAGTACTGATGCTTTGCCAGTTTTCCTATGGCTGACCTATGTGTCACTGTTTGTGCAGAAGAAAATGTACCATAGTTAGATAAGTGCCGTGTTGAATTCTGAGTCATGCAAAGTGTTAGTTATGCAAGACATGTGCTTACTTTTATTTGCCATTACAGTGACACATGTGTCAGCTAGGGAGTTAGTGTCAATTGCTAATACAGAATAATATATGAGTATGGTTGGTGATTAAACATGCCCTGTACTGTATTGATACATCCATCTCTTCCTGGTCTTCTAGCAGTGGTGTATTAGTACTTATGCAGGTACTGTGCAATAGACAACAGACCAGTATTTTGTAGACCAATTCCGGCCTGTACAGGAGTCTTCCGCCTGAAATGTCCAGGCAACAAAACCTGGCTTTGAGGAATCCATACGTCCATTCCACAACTGACTATGTGTCCATTGTGCGGTTCTCTACTTTCTCCTTCCACATGGTGTGGTACATACAAACTACCTGCAACAATGCCATTGAATTGTCTATACTTTACAGCCTACACATCACTATAATGACATTTACCTGGTCCATTTACCTAAAGGTAGCTGTCACGAGAAGCACTTGAATGCTAAATATTGAACTCGATGTGGCTTAGATACAACACCATTGCACCACAGGTGACTCACTATTTGAGACATAACAGCATTGATTCCTGGTGCACTCTACTTACTGGGACATGTCAATCCAAATCATGTCTATTCATGGACTTGGGCAAATGGCAACTTTGAAGTCATTTGATTGCGTGTTGGGGTTGGGCCATGGGTGTTGATGTGGGTGTTCCTACACAACACCCATTTAGTTGGCTACATTTCTGGCTTTGCTAAAAATCGTACACTTGGAAATACATCCGATTGATATGCCTCACCAGGGGAGGCGTAGAGATGTGCAACATGGAGATACGTTTACATTTCTCTTATTTTATTTTTATTTCTTGTTATTAAATCGATAAACAAGCTTCAGATATAAACAAACAATCATACATTTGTAGAGAGGAGAGCACAAGTTGACAATTTTCTCTCAAAAGACACCATTCATCCACTTTTCCAAATGTCACCCAGCACATCTATACCTATGAGACTCCATTCCGGAAGCCCCCCCAGTCTGTACACTTATTTCAAAAAGTCCTCTTCCCATAGCGGAGTTTGTTCCATAAGTTTTCGTTCCCACCCCGTCATTCTCGTTTCTTGATATGAAATATCAACAACTGTTCTAGTATGTGGCGGTAAGTGTGCGGAGCTCCCACCCCTTCAATATAGTGCCCTCAAGTGGAGGCTGGGCACAGGGCCAACTTGTCCACCCCATTTTTCTTATTTTTATGCTCTTTCTTTGCATGCTGCATTCTGACACAACACATAGGAAGAGAAAATTCACTTTTTTGATTGCTTATGTGCAAGTAGGTGTCCCTTCATGCAGAAATACTTTTATCCCCATGACGCAGGCACCCTTGCACCATGGTGCATGGGTGACTTTGTTGGTGCATGTCAGCTAATTGTGCACAAGTACAGAGGATAGCAGAGTGATCCATCATCTTGTTGTACATATAGCTCATGCTTTTGTTTCAGAATTAATGCAACACAGTGCAAGCATATATCTTGTGGCACCCGCTGCATTGATTCCTTGCAATTTATGCTTGATGAGTTCTGCAAGATCTGTATTCCTTGAGTGACTTAGTGGTTTGTGAGAGTATTTCTGGCCTACTCCCTTGTCGGAAATCAGTACATATATGTTGTTCTTTGCCATTAGGTGTTTGTGTATAGTAGTTGGACCTGTAACAATATAATAAATGAATCAAAATTTTATTGTACAATTACTTAAAAGAATCTGCTATATTTCTTACATTTGTAACATAGAAAACTGCAGTAAAATTCAGCCGAATGCATAGTAAATCTGTTTAAAAATATGTGTGCATCTAAAAAAAGAAATTATTTTAGCAGTAATTATAAAAAAAATCACATTCAATGTCTCAAAGCCTTCAGGTGGCAATGGTACAGAACAGAAATGACATCTATGTCAGCCACCGTGTGTCTAAGCAACACTAGTTTTAAAGTGACTGAGTGTCTTATGTTGTGTAAGAGTTTGATGTTAAAATTGTAAAGCATGTCTATTTCCTATTTATTTACTTTGCTAATGTACCAGATCTTAACCTGTCGACCAAACCTTCTTTGTCGGGGCACCGAACACGCACTTCATCCATTTATTTCCCAAATTTGGCCAGATCTTTTGGCACAGGGCAGGCAAACAGAACTGTTACCGCTTCTTTGCATGTCCGAACCCCTTTACATAGACACATCGGTTTAGGAGTTTCTGATGTTGTTGTAGCAAACCGGGAAAGCAGCAGACTTAGGGACAGATGTACGACCATTTTTTGCGGTCTCAGAGAGGCATTTCCGCTCTTTGCGACCACAAAAATCGGTAGCACAATGTACCAACCCTATTTTGCTAGTCGCTAATGAAATAGCGATTCACAAAATAGGGTTAGCGACTTGCTATTAGGAAGGGGAGATCCAAGGGCATCCCTTCCTAATAGTGACTCTGAACCCTATGTAAGAATTTTTACGACAGCAGTGGCGGTCGCAAAACACTCACACGTAAACCATTCGCAAACGGGAATGGGTCCCCAGGGAACCACTTCCCCTTTGTGAATTGGTGCGCAAACATTTATTGAGAGCAGGCAGTGATCCCAGGGACGACTACCTGCCCTTAAAAAATTTAACAAAAACGTTTCATTTTAAAAAAAATGCATCCTGTTTTCCTTTAAGGAAAACGGGCTTCATTTTTTTAAAAAACTGTTTTATTGCCAAGCAGTCCCAGACATGGTGGTCTGCTGACTAATCCTGGGCGAAGTACTACGCTATGCTTGGGTAGTTTGTGAAGTTTGCGCTACTTCTCACTACGCGAATTGCACTTAGCACAGTGCAAACACGCATAGCGGTAATTTTTTGTTTGCTCGCGGTCCTCTACATCAAGTTGGCGACAGCGAGTGAGCAAAATGATTTTCCGAGCGAGACTTTTTCCTTGTTCGCGATCAGCAACATCAAGTTGCCAATCGCGAGCGTAGAAAATAAACTTCCCTGCGAGATTCTCAATGCGGGGAGGTCAGGCTTCTTATTGCGAGTGGTTGCGAATGCTCGCGACTGCTCGCGATGAGAATCTACCAGTCCACATTGAGAAAGCTGCTGCTCGAGTAGAAATCTACTCAAGCGGCAGAAAAAGATTGCTTGCACTGTGCAAGATGCGGTTTGCACTGATTGCACAGTGCAGACAAGCATCCGGCACTGTGCAATCAGTGCGAACAGCATTTTGCACAGTGCACTACAGAATGTGCGTAGCTTGCGTACTGCGAAATGGCCAGCAGGCCCCAGCAGGCCACCATCCCTGGGAGTGCCAGCCATTCCCAATGGGGTCGTAAATTGCGACAGCCTCAATAATTTGATTTTGGCATGCAATTTGCGACCCCATTGGGAATCGCAAACAGTGTCTCTGACCCTGTTGTACATTGATGTTGTGACTCGCAAATTGCGAACATCAATGATGGTACATCTGGTCATAAGTGTGGCAGAGACTCCATTTTGTAATTACAGGTTCTGCACCTGGTTATAGAGGCCAGGGATTTCCATTGATGGCTTAATTCTTTGGTTGGAAGGGGCACTAAACTGGCCCATTGAATGTTTTTTATAGCTTTCCTCCCCACTGCAGTAACAACATATGCACCATGCAATTTGATACATGCGCAGGCTCACACAGTTGAGCTACATGACTGGGTGACTTAAGGTGTGTAGTGTGTTCAGTTTGTACTTACAAACAAGCAGCCCATTTTCATAAATGCCATTCGGGAACCACCGGTTGATGACCGAATAACGAAGGAAGTATGAATGATGGACACTGTCTGGGTATTTGTTGACAACATTGAGGAAAACACCAAGATGGTCAACTATTGCCTGCACATTCATTGAGTATGTGTACTTCCTGATCCTGTAGATGGGTGCAGTGTCCACAGACATTCGTACAGTCCATTACCCCCAAAACATGCAGGGAACCAGCCATGGCATAGAAGTCTTGCTTATGGTGAGTTGTTCAATAAGCCTTAAGATCTCACCGTAGGGTTACCAGACATCCTGGATTCGCCCAGCCATCCATGTTTTTTTTAATTATCTGTCCTGTTGGATTTTTATGGATCAAGCACTTATTCCAGGTCTTAAGAGAAATCCCACTGAACTAGCCTTCATGAGATTTGGTGCAAGAATAGGTGGCAGTCTTTTTTTTATAGTTGGTGTAATAGCAGTAGTTAGTTTTCCCTTAGTGCACATGTGTCTGCAATTGCTCTGTTAGTGAGCACTGCCTCCAAGGGATTCTACATCCGTCTGCAATGCAAAATTGTAGTCCTACTCCTATTTGTGTGAAATATCCGGACTTTGTGGCTTTAGAAATCTGGTCATCCTACTTTAGTGTAATAGTAAGCTCAAGACTACAGTTGGGGGTTCAGTGAACATTTCAAGGCATAGTGGGGCCCAAGGGAGAGGCAGGTGCCAGGGATGGAGACCTCTGAGCCTCTAACCCTGCTTCAAATGTTAAACCGGGCACAGGATGCTCCCCTTCCAGGCTCAACCCCATTCCAAGCATAATCCACTCCTGTTGCTAGAGTCGTGCAAGCACCCTCCAGGACAACTGTCGGCCCTGAATTCAGACCCCATGGGGGATAGTATGTGTAGTAAGGGAACAACCACAGAGGAGCTCAGACCCTTTCCTAGCAGGGAAGAGGACACAATTAATTTAAAGATTCAATGAAATGCCCAACCTAAACTAACAGTGAAACCCAAAAGGAAGATTTCCTGATAAAAGGCGGGGATGAGATAAGCAAAATCAGGTATCTCAGGCCATGAGGAAGGGCCATGTTACACACCACATGCCAGGAACAGATAGGTACACAATCACAAAACGTGTTCATGGGGCATGTGGCACACACCAGGAACACCAAATGGCAACATGCCCCATCTTCCCACATTTCCATCAACATATAGGGATACCAAACTACACAACGCATAGCATGCGCAACTGAGGGTAATATCAGAGAGGTAGCAATAAGCAGGAAAAGAGGGCCAGCAAAGGGCCGCACAGCACCCATGCTTTTATACACATCCCAGGCAAGGGACCCTTGGCAAAACTATCCTCATCCATAGGACTCCTGCTAAAAGCCATAGCTCTATCCCTCCCTGAACTCATTAGAGCACCTCACAAACATACTTAACACTAAGGGTGGGCTGTGAACTCCCCTACGCCAGCAGAGATTACAAAGTTTTTGGCACTCTGCACTCCGCTTTGAGAGCGGAGTTTGTAAAAACTCTGCTGCATAGCGTAGTTTGTGTGTACTGGCCCACCCCTAAATTTGACAACCCCAGTAATAGGTGTACACTGGTGAACATCTTTAGCTTCCCCACCAAAGGGACCACGCTCTCCATCTTCTACCCGAGTTACCTTACCATCTGCCATGCCTAGAGTGGTACTGGCACTCTGCCTACTGTGCCCCACCCTGACATGGGTCTTCTGCAACCAAATTGCAGACTTCTTTGAGGAGAAGATTGCGCTCATCCAAAAGGACTTCCCTAGCCTTCCCCCGGGTGCTCCTAGTAATCAACTGGAGTGTGGTAACATTATCCCCCACTCTGAGCACTTTTCGATTTGCCTCCCTCACTCAAACTAGAGAAGTTATTATTGTATGTAAGAATGGAGCACCTTCCGACTCCTGCCCTCCTCAGATACTACATCAGTTAATCGACATAGTTTACCCCATTATTAATACCATCGTTCATGCCTCATTGAGCTCAGGAATCGTACCCCTTGACTGGAAAAAAGCGATCGTCAAGCCGTTGTTGAAGAAGCCTAATAAACCTACCACTGACTTGTCAAATCTCTGCCCAATATCACTCCTTCCAGTCCTAGGTAAAATAACAGAGCAGATAGTGTATCAAGAGTTAAAGAATTTCGTAGACACCTACGACATCTTACATCCTCAACAATCAGGATTCCGCCCAAGACATTCAACCGAAACTGCACTCATGGAGCTCACTGATTCCATTAAATTCTCGCAGGATGAAGGTAATAAGGCTATCCTGATTTTATTGGATTTTATTGGACCTCACGGCAGCATTTGATACCATCTCCCACGAGATCCTGATCGATCGACTTAAAGGTATAGGGATAACTGACACTGTCCTAGCTTGAATAATATGCTTCTTGACTGACAGATCGCAATCAGTCTCTCTGCCTCCTTTTCTCTCCAAAGAAAAAAAGTTCTTAACAGAGGTCCCCCAGGGCTCGATCTTAAGCCATTTATTGTTCAATATCTATATGATCCCACTTATTGCATTAATAGAGTCATACGGCATATTGGTAACATCTTATGCCGATGACACCCAAGTCGTGGACTCCCTAGATAAAAACTCTACTAAAGCAGAACAAAATCTAAAGACCTGCATGACGGAGGTATTCTCCTGGATGGACAATGACCATCTAAAATGTAATTCTAACAAAACAGAGATTCTACCGCTGGGAAAGGAGGTCTCTTTTTGTTCCAAGGACTGGTGGCCGGAAGACTATCCCGCACCCCCTCCTTCAGTAGAAACTGCAACAAACTTAGGGGTTCTTTTCGACTCCTCTCTTTATTTTGACCAGCATGTAGGGTGCACAGCTGTTTCAACATTATTAAATCCCTTAAAAAGTTTTTCGACTTTTTGCCCACCGAGTCTCGCAAATCGGTCGCAGTGGCCCTCATACTATCCCGATTAGATTACTGTAACTGACTTATGGCCAGTATTAAAAAATCCACACAAAAAAAATTACAGAGCGTGCAACACGCGGTAGCTAGGTTAGTATTGAAACTACCTAGAATATCCTCTGCTTCCACTGCACTTCAAACTCTCCACTGGCTACCTCTACACAAAAGGATTCTTTTTAAAATCCTGCTAACCGCCTTCAGATCCCTCAACGGGACAGGCCCAAAATACCTGAGGAAACGTTTTACTCGATATGACCCGCTGAGATGCTTGAGGTCGTCAGGAGGTAACTTAATCAACATCCAGAGATTCAAGCTCACAACCAAAGGAGGAAAGACTCTTACAGTGTTAGCATCTAAGGCCTGGAATTCCATGCCCCTAAATCTCAGATTACTTGTACAGGAAAATGCCTTCAGTTTGCCTGACAACTTTGTAATGGCAGCCATCTAGATTTTCACCCCTGGTTTTGCCTACTAGTCTATCAGCGCCAGGATGCTTCTTCTGGAGCGACAGTTCGCGCTTTAGAAATACCCCATACAAAATACAAAATACAAATGGCAGCATAGCATGGAGGCTGCACTCAGAGGCAGTGTCAACACATTGCGCATGCAGGAAAATCTCTGTTGCACTTAAAGACAGTGTCAACACGGCACGCATGCACATAACTGGAAACCGAAACAAGGCAGTGCAGAACAGCCAAGGTTGTGAGGAAAGTAGGTCACACAGCCCCTCTGAGGTGTGGGTCAGGAACTTAGGGTGAAAGGAGGGGATGAGGGCAGACATCAGTGAGGCTTGAAGCCCTGAGGCTGTGAGGAGACGGCTGTGATACCAAGGAGGTAATGCTCTAGTTCTTATATGTTTCAGGGAGGGCCATTGCTCCGGTCCCGCACCCTGGAATAGACTCCAAAGAAAAAGCTGAGACAAAGCGGCACGTACCAGAGACAAGCCTGGGGTAAACCAAACCTGTTCTGGAACTGAAAGAATCCTGCCACAAAAACTGTAAATAACCCCCTTTCCCACCTCCACACCTTCTTTGAATCTGTGCCTCCTAACACATATGTGGGGCAGAGAGAGCCTCTCTCTTATCTCCTGGAAACTGTGCCTGGAACCAAGCAACATCTGCTTCTTGGTCTCTGTTGGTATATAGCACCCTGAGCCCTCAATTGAGCTGCAGACAACCGCCCTCTGTCCCCTCTAATCATTTTGGGGTGCAGCACACTTTTGGTAGCTCAAGGCTAAAGGCTCTATTATATTTCAGGGACTTACTTGAATGGTGGCTTTGTCTGTGACTCCAGTCTAGACCCTCGTCAGTTTCAAAGCTTGTACTCGTCCAATCCGGAACCAGATGGTGGAAGATACAAGCAGCAGGTGCAAAAATGGGATGTTGGTAAGATTATTTTTTGTTTCCTGCTTTTACTGCAAGTGCAGAACTGTGCTATGAGAGCTGTCTCCCGCTATCCTTATTAAGGGTTTGTGCTACAGTTTCAGTCAAATATGAAAAGAGTGCAGTAACTTGCAGAAAAATCACTGGGCAAGACATTGCGTTAGGGATGAGCTAGTGCAGAGAAACTGCTATACATGTATGTAAAGTGAGTATGGGGGCTGTGTCGCTTGCATATACACGTGTGTTTAGATATATTACTCAGAGCAGATTGACCGTAGTGCAGAGAAATGCACTTGAAAATTGCTTCTAAAGCAGCTGTTTTTATGCAACCCAATGGAATTCGACATAGTGCAACTCCACGGGTTCTGCCCATCACTACCTAACATGAATCTGACCACTCAGAATTTGTTACTTGGTCCATGTGGCTATTGTTGTTTTCCCTACGTTAGAATGAGCCCATAACAGACTGCCTCTGCTCTGCACATGTTATTACATGAACATATTTTGCTTTGTGCCACACTGTAACTTTCCTACAGAACCTGCTGTTGTGTTTTGCATTCTGTGCTTTCCTGGGATTCAGTATGAACACTGCAGATAAGTACGAACAACAAGGCCCCTTGTTATTCTCTTCTGGTAAGGCCCTAGCACCTAGACAAATCATGCAGATGCAACTCTTGTGTGTAAACATGTACTTTGGTCTTATCGGTATACACTGGTGGGTAACACACACTTGGAGAGGGATCTTTCCAGAGAAGGGAGCATGACAGCACTTGTGATGTCGATCTTCCATCTATAGACTGAGGTATGGGGTCTGCTGCTAACACCCAGAGATCTTCTGATATATAGTCATTTTGCTCCTGTAGAAGGGGAGACTACACTGTTGTATATTAATGATAGCACTTTTTAAGATTTAATTACTACTTGCTATGGTAAGTGTATTTGTGTTAGGCATTTTTCTAAATGTTGTGGCATGTATACTGCAAACTAGAGCACGTAAGTTAAAACAAACATTTAAAACTTTTCTCTAGTCTCTGTCAAATCTTATTTTGGACTGGTACGAGAGAGAGAGCGAAAAGGTGTGTCCTGCAACCGCGATTCCTGAGAAGGTTGGCAGCGTTGTGTTCTGGGGTGTCTAATTACTTGTTCAACGCCAATTTTATGTCAGCCTCATGACCAAAAGGGAAAAAGGATATTTCTGAGCTTATGCCAATGGAAGTAGGAAAAACCCATGGGCCCTCAGTGAGGTGTCTGCCTAACACACTTGTGGGAGCACTGTTCTAACATACAGTAGAACCCTACCATGGCGATGACACCCTTGAACTAAATACTGCAAACTTTTTTAATTGGTCAGAAGAAGCACAGCCACTGGAGGAGCAAAGCTGAATCACCGGGGACGTGTACCTCGAACTTGAGTATCACAGCAAATGTTATGTATATTTATATGGTTATATACGATCTGCCTGCTATGGGTAGTCCCACACTCAAGTACAACTGAGGAACTGCTGAGCCAAAAGGGATTCACTAATGTGGAAATACAGCACCTGATTAGGGACCTCTTGTATGTTACCTACAATTACACTAAATGGAACAATAGCATCTCACATGCACTGTACTGCACCTTTTTACCTAACACATGGTATCAGCACACAACCACAGTTGGTTCCCAAGCATCAGCCAGTCAAGTTATCTCTGCTCATTAATCCCACATGCAGTAGGCACAGATAGACTGTTCTTGTTCCAAGAAGTTACCCCCGAGAAGGCAAAATGCCTTATACATCTCTACATAGGCCCTATATCCAACCCAATGATATAGATCCAAACAGGGCAGTTGTAAAGCTAACCCAATACAACACCTACCCAACAGGGCTATACACCTTCACTGAAACCACTGAAATCCAAACTGAGCTGGACAGGATGCATAGGAGGGGTACCCCAGAGGAAGATATCACTTGGCCCTCGGATGTCCTGTAGAATAGATTTTTAGAGGTAGCCAAGCCTACAACTCAGTGCTCAAACATGTCTGCTCCAGCATCCATATAGGGACCGAGAGTGGCTCTTAATGAGTCTGGGGCAGTCGTCTTTAACAACAAGTGGTGACCTGATATGGAATTCCTACATAGGGACATCCAGCTCAGGGATACATTTGGAATGATTCACATAGAGGAGGATTTCTTGAAAGCATGACTAACCTGTGTCAGTAAATCTGGGACACCGAGGTGGGTAGATATTTGCACTTGGCTGGAAGGGAAAGGTCCATCCCCATTTGTACAGAAACGTACACTATATTCTGTAGGTTTCAGAGGAAAAGGAATACTTCTGATGGACAGAATACTAACTGTGAAGTGATACTTCACATTCCGGATATGCAATGGGGCACCTCCTCACTTACGGATTCTTATTGGCAGTGTGGTGAGCATGGCTACACTGGTCCCCTGATGGAGAGGACTGTGGTCCCTTGTCACACTCCTCACCCCAACCCTGGTCATTCCTGGAGAATAGCTGGCACACTTGTACCAGCACCTGTTAAGCAAAATTACCACTTTACTGCACCAAGCTCAAGAAAGGAGAGCAGTGGACTATGTTGACTGGGCTCAAAGGCATTCCAGAAGAACTTGGGCTGTTCATGAAAGTACAGCTGGGGGTAGTGGGTGATAACCTCCTTCACCCAGCAGACACAAGATAACACCAGCTGGCTGTAAACTACCCAGTGGGAAATGCTCAAAAGAATTAACAGTAATGAGCGTTGCCTTAATTTGATCAAGGAAGAAATGCGAGCATTCAGTGTCATGGTAATTCAGCATCGTAATGTACAGGACTTAATAACCGCAATGGAGTGAAGGGTCAGAGCCAAGATTGGTGCCGCCTGCTGCACGTTCATCCCAGAGAACGACAGGGACACTAGAATGCTGACACTTGTCATTCAAGCACTGCATAATCTACAAAGAAGCATGTATGAAGAGGGAGGTGCCCTTGATCACGTGTGGTTTTCAAATTGATTCTCCTGACTCCCACAATGGATATCTGGTTTATGTCAATCCCTGTTGCCAGTTATCATTCTGTTTCTATTGGTATGCTAGGTTATACAATTGGGGATCACCTGCTATAAATATTCAGTCCACAAAATGGTAGAATGCAAGTAAATAGGAATTTAGCAGTAGTCAATAGCGAACTTAAGGAACTACAGGTCCTAAGTGCAGTAATTGTTGAAATGCACGGGTCAGGTAGTGTAGTTGAAAAATGAATATGGAAATCGATGCATTTATTGATGAAAATGAAATATTGCCTTTATTAACAGAATCACCTGTTATGAGCTCTACATCAATCTTGACTCAAAAAAAGGAGTTAGGCAGGTCCTGGAATTGCTGATTGATGGGTAACAGGTAGGAGGGGTCATAGCTAGAAAACAAACACTCAGACAGGAATCCCTTGATTTGTCCCACAGATTAGTGCAGCAACATTACAATGGTCAGGGTAGATTGCCCCAACAAGCACACATGGCCAGAGGGGGGGCACACACTACTAAAAACACCATAAATTCAGATACCACATGAGTCAAAACACATAGCCAATCAGGACCTAACACATGTAGAGACCATGCATTTCCCATGCCTGTCATATGGCCATGTTCACCAATGGCCAAACTGTGTCCACGTGAGGTCTAAACCCACCTTTAGTAACCATGTGACCATTAATTTACGACTCCAAAGGCAGCAGCCATCATTCCTTACCATATATTTTTACTGCGTGTTGTATTTTGTATATAAGAAGGACACAAACCAAATGTAAATTGAGGCAATCCTCAGACCTCTCGCCTGCAATATTTGTCCTGGCCAAACTGTTTAATTAAACAAACTGTTCCTGTTTTGCCAAACGTCTCATGTCTTCTGCTTTTCTAACACATTTTAACTCAAGCAATCCCTGGAATCTTTCCGCCGGTGTATTGTGGTGCTCTTTTGGGACACTTGGGATCCCATTTGTAGAGTTTATATTTGTAGCACTCATAGCACTTGATGGGCTTGGACTGCTGACCTTTGCTAGGGTATGCTTTCTTCTGGTGGCCAGATTGGGAATATGAACCAGACCTTTTCCCCTGGGAGTTGTTTTGTGTTAGAGAACTCAGTCTTTTTATCTACCCACTCCTTCTTCAGGTCGGGACCCCAACTAACCTTTTGGGAGTCCCCTTCCCAGAAACCCTTTTGGACACAATGGAGCTGACCCAAAGGTACACCCCCTGAGCAAGATTCCTGGCATCAGTAAGCTTGCTATCCACCAGGTGTTGGTGCAGCTCCAGAAAACAAGTATTAAAAATATACTCCTTTGTGCAACCCTTCCTAATCATTGACTTTTCTGTCCCTCACCCAGCCCTTCAGCACCTTACCAGCATAATCCAGAAAATCCACCCAAGTTTGTGCAGGTCAATTGTGACGAGCTCTGAGTCTTTGTCAGGTCCTCTAAGGTGTCATTCCAAGCTTGCTGACTAAAATGGTCTTTATGGGAGTGTTGTTGTTCTGGACACCTCTAGTGTAAGGAGTGTGTCCCTCCTAACCGTGCACATTTACTGCCAAAGATTACACCCCAATACTCCTCTGGGACCCTGTTTACTTTCAAAGCAACCCCATAGGCTGCCAAGCATTTTTCTATGCCATCCCCCACATTGTAACTGGGCAACATATATTTTGGGAAATAGAATCTGGAATCAAGTGAAGACTCTGCAAGTATGCTGTCACCAATATTGTTGTTGCTGACCCCCAATTGGAAGGCTTTGATATCCAGCTCTCCGAGCTTAAACCATTTGCCATCTTTCTTTCCTCAGTGGCCAGCCTATTCTCCTCTAGATCCTGCTTTTTCTCTAATCTGCCAGGGCTGTCCCCCAGTCAATCTTGGCAATATCTAATTTGAATTTACTGTTATTTATCCTGTCTGCCAGATCCTCTTAGGCTTTTGTAAGACACAGTGCTGACTGATCTAGAAAGGACTGCTGGACCTGCTAGGAAATTGCCCCCCCCCCCTGTAGGCTACATGTCAAGATCCTCTGTAGGGTCCTGCTCTGATTCTTCCTCAAGCACAGATCCCTCCTCACCCAGTTCTCTTTCTGGGTAGGCCTTTTCCCATGCTCTCAAGGCTTTCTGAAGCTCTGCCTTCTTGTCCCTTCCCTTGTGGAACACCCATTTCTCCAAGCTGAAACCCTTGAGCTGAACCACTGAGTATGCTTTCATGTTAGCATAAGCATCTCACATGTGAATGGACAAAAAAAAAACGATGAAATGAATTTTGGAGAACATGGAATAAATAATGTTTAATGTGGACAATTTGTGGCATTGTTGTGAATAATTGCGGATTTAGCTGTGGGCTTGGCAGAGGAGTGCTATCACACTCCAGTTTTGATATTTCCATAAAGTGAGTGCTGTCAGGGCAGGTCACGCAAACTCAGGCTGCACACGAAAAAGAAACAATTCCAACAAAACTTTAAAGCGGAACTCAGAAATAAACAGGTGTGCATTTTATCGCTTTCTTCAGGTACAGTTTTTTGACTGCCCTACTGATAAGTTGCACCCAAAAGGATTACTGGCAAAAGCAATACAAACAGACATTCTGTCACACGTGAGATGATACAGCAATATCACATCCTAGGAGTGGAAGTATACGTTACGAACTGTGCTAAACTGATCGGTATGACATTCTGTTCCATTTAATTCACAAAACAAACAACAAGTGCAAGAATATTTATATTGCGAACATTGTAAAATATGGCTTAATGATATGTTCGTGTTTAATAGCAAGAAGTGTAAGATCTAAGAAACTGGTGTTTCATACAAAAAACAGTGGGAAGGGCGGGGCATTCGATTGAGTTCCTGGGGGGAGGTTGTGTCAAAGGAGACGGTGTAAGTGTAATCACAAACTAGTTGTTTTTCAGCAGGTTTGGGCAGTTTAATGAGGTTTGAAGCAGTGGTGTACGGGACTTGTAGTCATGAGGGTCAGGGATTTGAATTGTAGGGTTGAAGGGATAGGTAATTACTTGGGTGTGGTCATGTCACATTAGTGATAAAGGGTTTGGTAGCAGTGAATGGAATACTGCTTCATAGAAGGAGTGGAAAACGTTTGGAAGTTGATTACAAAGAAACAGAATATGCAGGTAAGGGAGACAGCCCAGGCTGTTTTGTTTGTGGGTACTTCTCAATTGGGAGCAGGTTTTTGAGTAAGAGTGGTTTGGGAATGTTTATCGGTGACTCTATATGTAAACATGGAGGCAAAGAACTGAAGGGTGATCTTATTTGGCAGAGTCTCTGTCGGGCACATTTTTGTAGCGTGGAGTTATGCTTTTTGGGGGGAAATGCTGGTTATTATGAGGTTAATAAGAGGCAAAACACTGAAGGGTGATCTTATTTGGGACAGTCTCTGTCTGGAACATTTTCGTAGTGTGTAGTTTTGTTTTAGAGGGAAAACGCTGGTTATAACTTATTAGTTGGCTGTAAAGCATAGTACAACGTTATAAGTATAATACTAATGTGAATATACAGATGTCTGAATGTAAATCTAATGGCAACATTTTAATCTTGAAGTGAACCCCTGAAGAAGGGCTATAAATAGCCTGAAATGCTTTGGATATAACACGATCAATTACCAAGGATGATTTGTGTATTCCTGCGTGCTCCAGAAAAAAGGCCTGGAGTGGCACATCTGCTGCATTAGAAACTGTGGAACACATAGGCATCTCACATGTGAATGCACAAAAGAAACAAGTAAATGAATGTTGGAGTACATGGAATAAATAATGTTTAATATGGACAAATTTGTGGCATTGTTGTGAATAATCACAGAATTAGCTGTGCGCTTAGCAGAGGAGAGCTATCACGCTCCCATTTTGATATTCCCATGTTGGCCAGCTCACACTTCATCTTGCCAGGTAGGACCACATACATTGCACAGAAAAATTGGGCTTGGGCTAAAGGACTTCGGGAAAATCAAATGATGCCGGAATAGGGAGCATTGGTCTCAGTGTAGAGTTGTAGTGAACAAGGATTTAATATATGGTATTGCACAAACATAAGACTTATTCTTACCGCTGATCATCATTGTTAGTAAATGGGATTCCTGGTTGACAGAGGTATGCACCAAGGCCAGACAGGGACCACCACTCTACTCAGGAAAAGTTAAATACACAATAAAATAACCTGTACTACTGTCTGATAGCTTGACATAGAGCATTCAGGCTTTTCTACAAAGGCAATGTGTAAAGTATTCGTGCAACTCAGCCACACAGTAACACTATGAACACACCACAGAAAGACTCCACACAGGATTAGAATAATAGGGAATATTTATCTGACCAAAATGAGACTAAAATGAGGAAAAAAAAATAAGAAGAAGAGGAGATAGTAATTTTTTAAAGAATAAACTAAAACAGTGCTTTGAGGTCAATAGCAGTAAAAGGTTACCTTAGGTTGCACTAGACCAGGGTAAATACAAAATTCAGGCTGACCGCAAAGGTGTGCGGGTTGTATACACTTTCAAAAAAGGCCCGCTGAAGTTTTACCTTCTCAAGCTGAGCCAGGAGCCCCGTTCGTGAGGGAGACAGTCAACTAGAGCAAGTAGTGCATTGCTAGTGATGATCCTGTAGACGTGAAGCGTTGGTCGGGCATCACGAATGGCAGATGGGGCCTTGTGGTTGCGGGCGGTGATGCTTGCTATGAGAGAAGACGATGCTGTGGTGGCTTGCGCTTTTCCTTAGAGAAAGAGGTGTAGTCTCAGAGTGAGCCGGTTCATTTGTGGTTGCAAACAGCCAAAATGCTTGATTTCTGGCACCCAAAAAACACTTCCAAGGACCCACAACTGCAGTGGTGCCTTTCGGGGGTCAGCAGTGAGTTGAAGATGGGCTCAGGAGCTGTAGAATATGACATTTGTGCCCCGGGACTTCAGAAGAACAGGAGGCAAGCCAGCAAGCCCTTGAAGATCAGTTACAGGGTAGGCATAGCCCAGCTCTCCTTCCAGCAGAGTCAGGGGGGGCAGGAAGGCGCACAACAAGAGGAAAAGAAGTCCTTTTGAGTCCTTCTTACAGAGGTTCAATTTAAGATCCAGACGTGTCTGGCCTTAGGGGATCATAGGCCCAGTACTTATACTCTAAAGTGGGTCTTATACAAGGGGTGAATTTAACAGAACTTTCAGAGGTGCACAAGGATCCCTTTCAACCAGTCATGTCTGCCATGCTAATCCTGGGGGTAAATCAGTGCTTTGTGTGAGGGCAGGACACATCCTATTCAGATATAAGTTTGAGCCACCTCTCCCTGTTCCGGCTCAGAACGTAGATGAGTACTCTGTCACACCCAGCCCTTCCTGTGTTGGTGGCTTTCTAAAGGGAATGCTCAAAGTGTAGATGCCACCCAGCCCAGATGTGCATTGGAGACAGGCTGTCAGGCACAAAGAGCAGTAAGTACAGAGAAATCTCTATCTTCTAAAAGTGGCATTTCTAAAGCCGTAATGTTAAATCCAACTTCACTAGTAAGGATGATTTATTATTACCATTCCAAACAAATCAAACATGAAAAAGCCACTTCTCTCTGATCAGGATTTGTAGCTCAAAAGTATGTTAAGGAACTTCCAATGCTGGCCTATGAGAGGGGTAGGCCTCACAGCAGCAAAAAATAAAATAGTTTGTTTGTCATCATCACGGCACGCCAAAGAAAAAAGGTACATGTCCTACCTTTTACTTACATAGGTTTGGCAAGTAGTTTTCAATGGCAAGTGGAAGTGGCAGTAGACTTCACACACAGGCATAGCAGTGGCCGGCCTGAGACATGATTGAAAGGCTATTTCTGTGGGTGGCACAATGACGGCTGCAGGCCCACTAGTAGCATTTGAAGCACAGGCCCTGGGTATATGCTATACCACTTTACAAGAGGCTGGCCAGCACAACAAGTATGCACCAACTCCATCTTGTTCAGAGAAGAAGCACATACACTTTAGAACTGATTAGCGCCTAGAGTCCTAAGGCCAATAAAAAGAATAATAAAAATGGGAGTCAAAAAGTTGGGAGAAAGACCACCCTATGGATGACAGTTTTAACAGCATACAAGTTCACTTCCTATTACATTCTCAATGTCCTTCGATGGAGCCTTTTCAGAAGTGTTTGGGTGCATAATACCCATAGTTTTGCCAATATAGGGGTATGAATCAGACTACTGACCCAGAAAAGTACAAAGAGGGCAGGGCACAATCAAACACCAATATAAGGAGGTGAAGATGTGCTGTCCTCTCTGTGGAGAGAATAGTCATTCAATCACATTAGCTGGGACAGTTGACAATAAATGTAATTTATTTTAAAAATAGTTGTTAGTGACTGCAGTAAGTTTGTGATTTCTTGTGAATTGAAAGTGTCCAGATTGATGGTGTATGCTTGTAATCCTGAGGATGTTTAGAGGGAAATGTGTTTGTTTCATATGGTAGTGTTGGTAATAGGAGATGGCTGGGTACCTCAAGCATGGGTGTTGGTTGATAGTTATTGGGATTGGGTGTAAGCCAGGTAGCATGCTGAAAGTAGTTTGAAAAAAATGCACTTGTTAGTTGTGTAGGTACAAACAGAAATGCACAGATCACACTTCAAGGTAACTTTGAAAAAACGTATATGGACTTTGTTATTTATAGAGAGAAAGTAGCATTTTCTAAATTTGTGTGCTCAAATTGCTATCAGCTTCTCAGCCAAAAGTAAAGTGATGCAAAATATTCAGTCAGTCATGGCAGTCAATGGATATTACAGGCAAATATACATAGCAGTATTGAAAATGTGTGCCTCATTTTCATCCCCTTTTTCTCTCCATACCACTCTAGGAAATATGCAAATTTTGGAGTTAGCCTAAGAAGTTATAGGGTGAACATTGTTTCCAATCACTTATCTACAAATATAAATAGCCAGGGCCAGATTACGATGGTGATCATTTCAGGCAGGTGTCCAACCGACTATTTGTTGGCGCTCCACTTGTCCGATTCCAATGCGAAAGAGTCATCGTAATCCCTATGGTGGTGCCTCCACAGACACCGCCCCATGGTAGAGATTACGGTCGGCCGATGCTCCGACAGGCTCCTGTTGCAGGGATTCTGAGCAAAGACAGAAGTATGCTGTAAGGAAACATCCCGGCAGGGGATATTTGTAGGCATACTATTGAGGATCGGCCATATGGTGTAACTTGATATGCTCAATGGAAATAAAGCGGTTGTCTTTAGATCCAGGTAGTGGAAGTAAAATCACAGTACTGGTGCCCTTAGGGCCAAGGACCGGGACCGGAGCATGCTATGGGGGACCAAATAATTTCTTGTTGGCCACTTTCTCCTGGACCAGATCGCCAATTTTCAGTAGCCAGCCAGCAACAGGAACCAACACCACTGCATCCAGAGGTGAGGACAAATGGCCTTTTGTCAAAGGGTCTGATTGCTTTTGTAGTTCCTGTACCATCGCACAGTGGTTATCTACATCAACTGTTGCGGCAGCCGCCACAGCGTCTAGACCATCAAGGCCTGCACAAACATCTTACTGCCAAAGGGCATTTCGTACGGGGTTCACCCACCCAGAGATCTTCTAGGGAGATTATTTAGTGCATGTTGAATACAATATAGATGAGTTAAACAGCCACTGCCATTACCTAATACCCTTGCTTTTAAAGACTGCTTTAAATTACTCTTCATCTGCCCCACAACAGAGTTGCCCTTGGGCTTATATGGAGACGAGAAATGCACCTGCACTGCCATAGACTTAATTGAATCATAGTAAGCCTTAGAGGCAAAATCCGGGCCTTGGTCTGAATGGAAGGTACCACAAGCATAAGTCCCTACAAAGACATGAAAATCTTTTATAACAGTAGTGCATCAGCACAGTGATGTGACCACCCCAGAGGAACCTAGTGCATGAATCCACTGCAGCCAAAATATATTTGAAAGCAGTATCGGACATTAAAGGACCGCAATGATCAAGATGATTAGAAATGAAAAGATTAGATTGTGGTGGGTGAAAAACAGTAGAACTCTTAATTTGTTGGCAAATGTCACATGAAAGCACATATTTGCAAGTTTGTTGGTATAAACCTCGCCATCAATAGTGTTGCAGTAAAAGTGAAATTGTTGCCAGCACGCTTGCGTAAACAGAAGCCATGCCGTCATGGGCAGCCACAATTAGTGAAAGTCTGTGGCCTTTATTGGGAATCAAATGATCACCAACTGTTGGAACAGTTACAAAGGGAACTTTGTCAGTAGTCATCTGATACGTATAACATAAAGGGAAACCCTGGGGAAATGGTGTACCTTCCTTAGATGTGGCTAAAGCAGTCAAAATGTGATCCTCAGTTTTTGCCATGGACCTAGTAACAGCTGCAATTGTACATGTGGCTACTGCAGATCTTACTTCTTCATCATGATCAGCCATTGAATTCCCAACAGCGTGTTGCCCACACACTGATGTCCTAATGTGTAAGTGGCAAATGGTCCTTAAGAGTGGCCACTCGGACCCAAAGTGTTTTTTGCTTAATTTCGCTACCTTTAGAATCTTGCAGCTCATTTTGTTTCCAAAAAAACACATTGTCATTAAAAGACTACACAATAAGTGAAGGCAACTCAGGATCAGCCAATTCCAGAGCTAAAGGTAAAGCTCACACCTCTGCCAATTGTGCTGTTCAATCTCCAAGTGTCTGCATATGAAACAACGAAGATTGAAATTCACCATTCACAATTGTACCTGCTACTATTGCACATGCTTTAGAATAAGCCTGTTTTGAACCAATGGCTGACTGTGCAGAACCATCACTATAAATGTTACATTTATACTGATCAAGAGGAAGAATCGAAGTGGGAGGAGGATGAACATGTTCATATTGAAGACATTCTTGGGTTTGTAAAGAAGGATCAAAAACAAAATTGACATCAGCCGATGTAGCTCATTGTATCCAGTATGGATGTAGAGCTTTAGATTTGATGTAGAGCTTTAGAATTTGAAACGCTGACCTTCATGACTGCCTCTAAAGCAAGCACCGGTGAAACAACAATAATTTGTTTACCTTTAGCTAGAGGATGTTTCTTCGGAATCGCCATCTGTACAGCTGTTAGTGGAAGAAGAATACAAATCTGCCGGTGTATACCAGTGCGATTCATAGGCAATGGGAACAGTGATCCTTTCAGTAAAAAATACTTAAGTGAAACCGATAGCACCTGTTACAATCCGTATGACAAAATTGTAGTATTCACTCTAGTTTGCAAGTTTTGCGTTGTAAGCAAATCAGACTGCAAAGAGTGCTGTACCACGGTGTGCTCCATGAGCCAATTGGACTAAGAAAAAGAAGGATGTACCATAGCCTATAGTGGTTTGAGAAGCTGAGCATAATCTGGAATGTAGGTCTTGCAAAATTCAGGAAAACCCAGCAATTATTGTAATTTTTTTAGGGTAGTTGGAGGTTGCAATTGAGCACACTTGTACAAAATGTGGGGTGCTAAGCCCCTACCCTCGTTGGTCAAAGCAAACCAAGGATAAGAACGGTCAAATATGCAATATGCGATTTTCCGAAATTAGATTTGAAACCAAAAGCTGCAAAACACAAAATAATACAGTCCACACATGCTAGATGAGGATTCACCTCATCATCTATCAGGTAAATGTCATCGAATTATAAAACCATCTTTGGCTGCTGTGAGTCCTAAAAGCGGTGAAGTCACGGCTCTCCGGAGCCAAAGTGTGACTGAAAAAACCATTGGAAATGTCTAAAGTAGTTTTAAATTTCTTATGTACATTATTATTTAATAATACAGTACTATGTGTGTTTTGTACTGCAAAGGTACGGACATAACTATTCAAATATCTATAGTCCAAAACAATACGATAAATAACCATCTGGTTTTAATATTGGAAAAAGAGGGTTATTCATTGATGAAGCACAGGGTTCAATAAAACCCTGATATTCCAATTGAGTGAGAATGTCACTAACAGACGCTTTAGCATCACGTTTAATGGAATATTGAGGTTGAGGTTGCAGAGTCAACCGTAAAGGAACAACATGCTAAGGAGAAGCCTTATCCCAACCAGCCTGATTGTGATACAAAGCAGGGGCTAAAGCTCACCCAGAAGCATAAGCTTGCTGAGTCTCATCAGCGAAAAAGAAGGAAGGATTATGTACTTGCATCATGGGGATGCGAGGATAAACAGGGGAGGACAATTGATGTCCGCATATAAAATGTCATAGGAACTGCATTTATTGTGTGTATAATATCACCCTTAGTTTGAATGTCAACTTGATAAAGTCTGTCGGGGGGAGCTACGTGGGTGTCCACAGTTTCAACAGTTATAAATGTGTCAGTTTTTTCCGCTTCTAGAAACTGGTCGAGTGTCCAGCGAACTATGGTAATATCCACTGCACTGTTGAGGAGAGTCACCGCCCAACTCCTTTCCAGGAGGAGAGTTCTCACCGTTTGCAACATATTTCGCTGTCAGGGCGGCAACCTTTTTCTTCTGAAATGAGGCTCAATATTGAGGTGGTTCCTCCAATTTGACTTTCGCTTCAAACTATTACTGCGGGTCTCACCTTTGTTGCGTGGACTCGCCCTGTATGCGATCCTGTCATACCCCTCTGCAGAAATTGTTGATCTGATGATTCCTGAAAGGAACGAGGAGAACCTCTCAGGTGACTTACTTTTAGAGTGATTGCATAAATTATACCTACGCTCAGAAGCGTCAGGTGGAGGGGAACCAGCATGACACAGGCTTCTGTTGCTGCTTATTTCTGTCCCATGACTTCTTTGGAAAGACTGGATGACCCTCCTTGTCAGAAGGAAGTTTACCCTGATATTGGGTAGATGGTCTGACTCCCAAATGATTTTGTCCCAAAGATGTATAAACATCAGCAACAATAATCGGCAACTGATGCTCCTGATCCATGTACGTAACCGCCACTAGGCATTGGTGAACTTGTAAGCAAACTGCTTCACCTTTAATGTAAGCAAGAATCATATCGGAGACTATGGGAGAAATACTCACTAATTTCATCCCCAAATACAGGGCAGGAACTGCCACATCTTCATCTTGCACACATTTAAGAACATATGTTATAGTGCTCGTGCAGGGGGTGCCAAAACACAGTGTATACACTGAGGGGAACACCGTCCCCACGTGTTGCAGTCCACTAAAGGGGGAATTAGACCACTTGGTAAGCATATAAAAAGTATCCTTTGTTTCTCCACAGGACTGATGTGTGGGAATGTAGCATCAAGCTGTTCAATCTTCTGAGCTATCCAAAAAGGAATGTCCTCACGATTTTGAGGACGTTTGACAATCACTGAATTAATCATGACAGGACTTATTACAAGACCTCCACCCTGTATCGGTACTGAGGGTACAGCTCCAGGTGGAGCTACCAAAAAGGCAAGAGAAATTAATTGAATCACTCCTCTATAGAGATGTACCACTTGAGCGCATAGGAAACGTACATTGCCACATTAGCATTTATATCATTTGATTGTGGCGTAAAACCAGCCAATACTGGACGTGAGGCCCTTTCAATGCTTAAGGGGGCCATATGAACAAATGAGATCGGGTGAGGAAGGGCACAATTAAATCAAATCTGGTGCTCCCAGAACGTAAGAGAAACTTCTATCACCACATAAAAACGATTTGTCGCCGGTGAAGCAACGACTGTGAAGGCATGAAATACATTATTATTTGCATCCACAGTGGCAAATGTAACTCAGTAACTCACTAGTAAAGGATTTCGAAGCGCTATGCTGGATCTGCCATGACCGCAAAATTAAGGGTAGACACCATATTGGGGACCCCATGTGGCATCAACTGATATGTAACTGCCCCACTGTAATGTGCCGAATCGTGACAGGTTGTGCCATTATATATACCAAAAACACCAAAACGGGTCAAAAACTTTTTGAATTTCAAGCTTGGAAAACCTACGGAAATAAGTGAATCCTGCAACTGGAGGAAGCAAAGCCCTTCCACCACGGATGTCTCCGGTAACAGGTTATTATGGAGGAGCACAAGCAGTATTCAAGGGTCTTGTGAATAAGTAACAGACCAAACATTGGCAACACCATGTTGCAGGGATTCTACGAAAACACAGAACTATGCTTGGGTTTATGGGACCTAAGTATGCAGGGACTGAGTTATCCCACCAACTTAGTACCCATGACCCCGGGACCGACTTGCGATAGTGTCCCACTTACCCTCCTACTCACTCACAAAGGAACAAGTAATTAGACACCCAGAAAACAACACTACCGACTCACTCAGAAATCGCGGTTGCAGGACACACCCTTTCGTTTACACTCTTGTACTGGGGCACAATAAAATCTGACAGTGAAACAACATTTTTTTAAAATATGTATTTTAACATAACATGCTCTATTATGCAGTATACGTGCCATAATACAGTCAGCATAGCAAGTAGTCCATACACCATAACAAGAGCTGTCATCATAAATGACAGAGCAACTTAACCTCCCTCCCCTTGTATAGAAGCAGGATGATTATATATTAGAAGATCTCTGGGTGTTATTAGCATACCCCGTACCTCAGTAGATCTACATCACAGGTGCTGTCATGCTTGACTCCCTGGGTAGGTCTCTCTCCAAGTGTCTACAACTTATCTATGTACCCTCATACTACCAAAAGTACATGTTTCCAAACAACAGCAGCATGTTTTACCTAGGTGCTATGGCCTGGCCAGAACAGAATGATACGTGGCATTGTTCGACCCTGCTCACAATGTTCAGACTAAAACCCGGAAATGAGCACAGTACAAAAACAACAGTAAGATCTTATGTGAAAGCACAAGCAAAATAACATTTGTGTAGTATCATGCGCAAAGCAGTGGACATGTTGCAACATGCTCATGCTAGCATAGGGAACATAGGGAAGCACATCTGTGCCTCGTGATACTCCTTGACAGCCTTTCAGTGGTGGTCCCACCAACCTCATAATCAGATCCATGGATTCTCTGATTGACACCAGAAATCAAGCACAATGGTAGCAAAATGGAGACAATCAGGATTTGAGATGTTGAGAGTCTTGCAGTAGTGTTCTTAACTATGAAAATGTAAAGATCTTCATGGAACAATTTTTATATATGCTGATGATGTTATCCTCAACTGTGTTCATTAAAACTATCGTGAAGTATGTTTACATTGATTACATTGTGTTGAAATGTGATACCTGGAGAGTAAATATTAATTCTTGAGATACTGTTTCATTCATGGTAAAATACATGATTGTACTCCTGAATATCAAGGTTATCAAGAAAGAAGAAGATTGTGGACGAAATATCGAAGACCAAAATGTCAAATGTCAAATGGTCTGTTTTTCTATCTATCTATCTATCTATCTATCTATCTATCTATCTATCTATCTATCTATCTATCTATCTATCTATCTATCTATCTATCTATCTATCTATCTATCTATCTATCTATCTATCTATCTATCTATCTATCTATCTATCTATCTATCTATCTATCTATCTATCTATCTATCTATCTATCTATCTATCTATCTATCCTTATCTATCTGTCTGTCTGTCTGTCTGTCTTTGTCTTGTCTGTCTGTCTGTCTGTCTGTCTGTCTGGGTGGGAGGGAGGGAGGGAGGGAGGGAGGGAGGGAGGGAGTAAGTAAGTAAGTAAGTAAGTAAAGTAAGTAAGTAAGTACGTAGTCAGTGAGTGAGTGAGTCTATCTATCTATCTATCTATCTATCTATCTATCTATCTATCTATCTATCTATCTATCTATCTATCTATCTATCTATCTATCTATCTATCTATCTATCTATCTATCTATCTATCTATCTATCTATCTATCTATCTATCTATCTCTCTCTCCATCTCCATCTCTCTCCCCATCTCCATCTCCATCTCCATATATCTGTCTCCATATATCTATCTCCATATATCTATCTCCATCTCCATCTCTCTATCTCCATCTCTCTATCTCCATATATCTATCTCCATATATCTATTTCTATATATCTATCTCTATATATCTATCTCTATCTCTATCTATATCTCTATATATCTATCTCTATATATGTATCTCTATATATGTATCTCTATATATCTATCTCTATCTCTATATCTATATATCTATCTCTATATCTCTATCTCTATCTCTATCTCTTTCTCTTTCTCTATATATCTATCTCTATCTCTACATAACTATCTCTATCTCTATATCTAGCTCTATATTTCTATCTCTATCTCTATCTCTATATATCTATCTCTATAAATCTATCTCTATCTCTATGTCTATCTCTATCTCTATATATCTATCTCTATCTCTACATATCTATCTCTACATATCTATATCTCTATCTCTATATATCTATCTCTATCTCTATATGTTTCTCTATATATCTATCTCCATCTCCATCTCCATATATCTATCTCCATACATCTCTCTCCATATATCTATCTCTATATATCTATCTCTATATATCTATCTCTATCTCTATCTCTATCTCTATCTCTATCTCTATATATCTATGTCTATATATCTATCTCTATCTCTATATATCTATCTTTATATATCTATCTATATATTCACTAAAAAATCCTTAGGTTTCACATTTGTTATAGTTAGGAATTAGCATTTAAAAAACCTTTGAAAGTCATTAAAAAAACCATAGGTTTCACACGAGTTATAGTTAGCTGAACATTTTATTGAAATTCACACGTTATAGTTAGTTGGACTCACTATAACTCGCGCGCCCGCAATCCACTGCTGATGATGTCACATATTACATCATTCATGACATGGTCAGTGACATCACTGATGACATCACTGCCAGTAGGTAATATATATATATATCTATCTCTATCTCTATATACCTATCTCTATTTATCTATCTCTATCTCTATATATATATCTCTATGTATCTATCTCTATATATCTATCTCTATCTCTATATCTCTATCTCTATCTCTATGTATCTATCTCTATATCTATATATCTATCTCTATATCTCTATCTCTATATATCTATCTCTATATCTATACATATATCTCTATTCTCTATCTCTATCTCTATATATCTATCTCTGTATCTATACATCTATCTCTATTTCTATATCTCTATCTCTCTGTCTCTCTATCTCTCTCTCTCCCTCTTTATCTCTCTATCTCTCTATCTCTCTCCCTCTCTCTATATATATTTATCTCTCTATCTCTCTATCTCTCTCTATCTATCTCTCTATCTCTCGATCTCTCTATCTCTATCTCTATCTCTCTATCTTTATCTCTATATATCTATCTCTATATATCTATCTCTATATATCTATCTCTATATCTCTATCTCTATCTCTATTGCTATCTCTATATATCTATCTCTATCTCTATATATCTATCTCTATATATCTATCTATATCTCGATCTCTATATATCTATCTCTATCTCTATATATCTATCTATATCTCTATATATCTATCTCTATCTCTATATCTCTATCTCTATATATCTATCTCTATCTCTATATATCTATCTCTATCTCTATATATCTATATCTTTCTCTAAGTATCTCTATCTCTATCTATCTATCTCTATCTATATCTAACTATCTCTATCTCTAACTCTATCTCTATGTATCTATCTATATCTCTATCTCTATATATCTATCTCTATCTCTATATATCTATCTATATCTCATTATATCTATCTCTATCTCTATATATCTATCTGTATCTCTATATATCTATTTCTATCTCTATCTCTATCTATATATATATATCTCTATCTCTATATATCTATCTCTATCTCTATCGCTATATATCTATCTCTATCTCTATATATCTATCTCTATCTCTATATATCTATCTCTGTCTCTATATATCTATTTCTATCTCTATCTCTATATATCTATCTCTATCTCTATCTCTATATATCTATCTCTATCTCTATATATCTAGCTCTATCTCTATATATCTATCTCTATCTCTATCTCTATATATCTATCTCTATCTCTATATCTTTTATATCTATTTCTATATATCTATATCTATCTATATCTCTATATATCTATCTCTATATATCTATCTCTATCTATATCTCTATATATCCATCTCTATCTCTATATATCTATCTCTATCTCTATATATCTATCTCTATCTCTATCTCTATCTCTATTTCTATATATCTATCTCTATCTCTATATATCTATCTCTATCTCTATCTCTATCTATATATATCTGTATCTCTAAAAAATCTATCTCTATCTCTATATATCTATCGATATCTCTATATATCTATCTCTATCTCTATATATCTATCTCTATCTCTATCTCTATATATCTATCTCCATCTCTATATATCTATCTCTATCTCTATCTCTATATATCTATCTATATCTCTATATATCTATCTCTATCTCTATATATCTATTTCTATCTCTATCTCTATCTCTATATATCTTTCTCTATCTCTATTTCTCTATATCTCTCTCTCTCTATATCTCTCTCTCAGCGTGCCCGATTCACAGAACTAACTTAAGACAAAATCCTAAACTTACTACTTTTGGTATTCGCAGAAGTTAGGATTTTGTCTTAAGTTTGTCTTAAGACAAACTTAAAACAGACTTAAGACAAAATCCTAACTTAAGTCTGTCTTAAGTCTGTTTTAAGACAAACTTAAGACAAATTCCTAACTTCTGTGAATTCCATAAGTAGTAAGTTTAGGATTTTGTCTTAAGTTAGTTCTGTGAATTGGCCCCTATATCTCTATCTCTCTATCTCTCAGTTCCAGCCTGAATTGTAATCTCCAGATTCAAGAATGGCGGACCCGGATTCGTGCTCAATTATTTTTATTTCATGATGTCAAGATGCGTTTCAGCTGACACGAGCCAAGTTCACTCGACATTGCAAAACATTTTTCAGTGCTTTTAAAGTGGCAGTGCAACTGAAATCAGATGGCCACGTGACCAACAGTGCAAAAGAACTGGAAAAAATCCTCGCAAAGCTAAGTACCACACAATTTATTCTATGTAAAGCCTCCAAACATTATATGTTCATAGAATATGTAAACATAAAATTATCGATACAGATATCTACAATAAAATGTTGGGACCAATTAAAATTGTACATAACGATAACTAAATGACAGTAAAATACATCATGTTGTTCTGTACGCGCATGACATCGTAATTTCATTTGAACCTCCTGTCACATGGTAAAATACAAAGACCTAAACACCTTGTCCCTGTCAGTTAAATCAGGATCGTGCAATTAAGCCACGTGGTCAACAATCAGTGCATAAGTGTTTCAGTGCAAAGCGCAAAATAAATATAAGATTTCATAAATGACAGCTGTTACTTATGGACTATAAAACTCACCAGTATAACCAAACAGAGTTTAAAAGTTTGTGACTCCGTATTTTGTCAAAATTTGTTTTAAATCCAAATATGGTTTCATAAATTAAAAATTCTCTACAAGGAGATGTGGAAAATGATTCTGCTAGGGGATATGTACCGCTCTATGTATAAGAGTTGTGACTGTAAAATACCCATAATCCCCTGGCATAAGAAATAGTAGAATCTTATCTGAACAAGAGTCATATTGGTGTGGCTAACATGGCCCAAAGGATCTCCACTAAATTTCTTACATGGTAGAGTCTTTATTTTACCTCCTGGTTAGCATAAAGTGTTTGTGCTGTTAAGTTCTCTTCTATTGATGTGCAAACAGGTGGGTCATAAATATGTGCAAGAGAGCATGTGCAAAAGATAGCTGTATTATACATAACCCTTGTGTGTCTGCAACCAGGAAGTACTTTTTCAATAATATCTGGATTAGTGGTGACAAGACAGTCCCTCATGGAGGAAGCTTTGCTATGGGTGATGGACACCCTCTGCGGTAGCAGGGGTTCTAACACAAGGGTCATTCAGTACTAGTGGCCAACTTGATTGTATAATCTTGTTGATTTCTTTGTGCTGTCTACTGTATCCCATAATGAGGAGGAATTCCTGCATGGCATTGGGGTTCGTATCAGATCTAACTGTGATGGGGGTATTAACCACCTGCTTGTCTCTGAGAAGATCATCCCTGTCAAGTATCCTGGTTTTAGCTATTGCCTGATTGAGAATTGTAGACAAATAACCCCTTTCTAACAACCTCTGCCTGCTCAATTGCTGTGCAATCTTAAGATCTACCTCAGTACTGCATACCCTTTTAAGCTGAAGCATCTCGCCATAGGGGATGCTATATACTAAGTGTCGTAGGTCGGAGCTAGTCGCGTGCAGAGTCGAATTTCATTCCTTTTCTTTACGGTACAGGAAGATTTCAAGTTTATTATTCTATGCAAACACCTGTGTGTCGAAAATTAACAGTAATCTCACTGATCATGGCTGTGAAATGCAAATTGATGGAATTGCAATTAATGTTTTCAACAAATTGTAAAGCCTGTTGTTTGCTCCCATGCCACACTAAAAACAAATTATCAATGAAGCAGAGCCAGATTTAACATTGTGATAACATAATGTTAAGTGTACTGCGCCTTGAAGACCAGATCTTCCCACCAGCCCATGTGTAGACAGGCATAGCTGGGGGAGAAGCTTGGCCCCATAGTTTGTTGGTATAGGTATAGGAGATTGATAAACATAGACCTGGTTCATTGAGAAAGTGGTTCCTGCTCGAGAGCTTTCGATCGCCACTTCTCCAGTACCAGTTGAACACCACTATTTCATGCTTCCCTACCATGAGCAGAAGCATCGACAATCCTACTTAAATAATACCTTTATCCAGATGTTGCATCATACTCATAATGCCACAAACACTACCAACTGTTGAGTGAGTGGGATGATACCTGCGCATCAAAAGAAAGGAGGAACACCTTTTATTCTTCTCCCATTTTCTCTTAATGGTTCTTGTCAAGCCTTTGTTTGCCTCTGGAAGACGTACAGTAGACAGACTTCTTTTTCACCTCAATAAAGTGTGCTACCAAGATAAAGATGGCTATCCTCAAGCCAAAAATACCAAATGGGAATGGAAAGAGTATCAACTGGACAATATTTCAACACCGTATGTCTTCACAAATATGAGAACTTTTACCAGTAATGAACAATTTGTGATTTATGTTACCAGAGCTAAAGCAGACCTATGTATAAGAAGTATTGGGAACATTTCAGTGGGGAAAAGTGAATGTACTGTATTTTTGACTATTGAAGGTGTAAATAACAGTAGTTTTATAGCCTCACATAATAGGTTTTTTATTTGTGGTAGCCAAGGATATTATCAACCACTTGTTGGGTGGTCAGGTGTGTGCTATGTGTCTTTTCTATGCCCCCTGTGTTTCTGGCACCTGCATGATATCACTGGGACCTTAAATTGTTCGATGATATCTCTAGGAATAGATACAAAAGGACAATAAGTGGTGACGAAGTAGACTAAGCTGACAATACTCTGCAACAATATGTCGATTTTAATTTAGGTTTGTTCTTCTTTGTGGGTGCTGCATTAAACAGTAGGAAAATGAGACGATTGACTAGAGTTGTGGAAGCTGTTACCAATCAGACAGCTATGGCACTTGGGAACATTACAGAGGAGCTGCAAATTGCAAGAATTGTAGTTCTCCAGAATCGAATGGTTCTAGATGTGGTTATGGCTGATCGAGGTGGTGCATGTTGCATCATCGGTAGCAGTTGTTGCTTATTCATACCGGATCACTCACATTCAGTATATGATGCAAAATATCAAAACTGCATCAAATTGCTGCAGAAATTCATCCAGAGACTGGTACTTGGACTTTTGCTGGATAGTTTTGGACTCTTGTTTCTACCTGGGGCTGGAAGTGACTGACTATCCTGTGTGTAATGATTACATGCTGTGTATGTATCCAACGTGGTCCAATGCTTTGCTCCATTTGCATCTCTGCTTGTATACCTGCCAAAAGGAATGTTGCAGAAACAAAGGCCCAACAAATTTTGAATAAAGAGGTGGCTGAAATAATGCTAATAGATGTATGGGATGAATATTTATATTACCCCAGAGGAACGAATGTATTCAGCTAAAGTTAAAAGTGATGTCTGTTGTAAATTGGTGGCAATTGGGTTAGCATTAGCAGAAGCCATCTTATATTTAGAGGCTATCTTGTCCTTTTTGTGGAATCCATTTTGTATTTCTGGCATCCATTTTGTTTGCCATGTGCTGCCACGTGCTCACCATGTGCTCTGTCCTCCCTCAATGTTGACTGCTCTTGTAATCTCCCTAGAAACGAACTATATTTAGCATCTTCCACCTTCGCACATGCTCAGTTGAGTTTGCAGCTGTCTTTGCAGCTGTTAGTAGTATGTAACTATCGGTATGTGTTTACTAGCATTGGCTAACTGTTAACTCCTCCTACTTGTCGACTGTGCATCTCTATATGATCTTATATGTACATAAAAACCTTCTTCTGTACTTGTACCGCCTTCTTTTGAGCCCCTGTGTGGGTATAAAAGAAGCATGCTCCTTCTGTTTGGGGTGCTACGTCATACATTATCGAAGGGTGTTCCGTGAATGTAGTTCCACCTCATGAGGTTTAATAAACTCTGTAGTTTCTATTCCAGTTTCTGTGCCAACTTCTTCCTATTGGTCTGAGGACTCTGTGAAGATCAGGGCAAATCCCTTGCACTGGTAGGCCTTGCTGAGGCTCACCACCACACTCTCAAGATCTTAGCATCTTTTATGACATCACCCCTGATGTTGATCCTTACTATAGATTTTATTCCTCAATGTAGGTAATCTAAAAAGTGTACTAAGGCTTCTTCTAGGCCAAGAGAGATTAAGATAGACCTTAACTTTAATCGATAAACACTATCAAACACTGTTGATAGGTCCATAAAATCTAGGTACAAGGGGGAATTTCTAGCTAATGGACACTTTCCTAAGATTAAATTAAGGTTTAGCAAAACAAACAAGATGATGTACGGAATCTTGCACAATGGCAAAACATTCACCCCCAGTCACAGATCTGGGTTTAATCCATTGTTATTTTGCTCACCAAGGCAGTTCTGTGCCTGGGTTCGTACTGCCCTCGATTCTCTTATACCAATGCGTTGGTCGAAATGTCATGCTAAAACCCGCAGCCCTTGGTATAATGAGTCCCTTGCTGAGCTCAAGAGAACTTGCCGACAAGCGGAGAGGGCGTGGAGGAAGTCTTTTGACCCCACATTGAAATCATTGTACTTTACCCAGCTTAAGAGCTATCACAGAGCTATCTGTCAAGCCCGGGCGGCATATTATGCGTCTGAGTTCTCTAACAGCCCTAACCCATCTAAACTAATTTTTAAAGTGCTCAAAGATCTGATGGGTAAACGGGCCACCTCGCTAGAAATCTGCACGGACTCTCATTGTGAAAGCTTGGCATCCTTTTTCGTGGAGAAGGTGCAGGTAATCTACCGAGGGTTTATGCCAGCTGTGCCCGATGCTGAGCCCAGGCCTGTTAGGGTTCCAGACTGTGAACCTCTGTCCTTCCTGCCTGCTATGTCGGTTGAGGCGTTTGACACCCTGAGCCTCAAAATTAAATCTGGCTCTCCTTTAGACCCTTTGAAGCCAGAGCTTATCACTCTCCTCCCGCCCCTATGTTGTGAACCCATACTGGACCTGATTAATCTTTCACTTACGGAAGGCGTGGTTCCTGCTTCTTGGAAGCAAGCTGTGGTCAGCCCTATATTGAAGAAACCTAGTCTAGACCCTCCTCTTCCTGAGAACTACCGCCCCATCTCCCTCCTGCCCTGGACCGCCAAGGTCACTGAGGCACACGTAAACTCCATCTTGTCTGCCCATCTCTCTCGCAATAATATCCTTGACGAGAGCCAGAATGGCTTTCGGGCACAACACAGCACCGAAACGGCTCTGCTCTTTATGAGCGAACATCTCCGTTCGGTGCTGGATGCGGGGCAGACAGCGGCGCTCCTTCTGTTAGACCTGAGAGCCGCATTTGATACGGTGTCTCATGGCATTTTGTTGCGGAGGCTGGAGGAAGTGGGACTTGAGGGTAAGGCTCTTCAATGGTTCCGCTCTTTCCTTTCGGACCGGTTTTTTAAAGTGGCCATTCCACCTGGTCAGTCCTTGTTCCATCCTCTGGGGTTAGGAGTCCCTCAGGGATCTGCGTTGAGCCCCACGCTGTTCAACTTGTATGTGAAACCGCTAGCTGCTGTAGTTAGACAATCTGGCTTAACCATGACATCTTACGCCGATGACACGCAGCTAGCGGTGACACTCAGTGGGGACCCTGAGGTGACTGCCCCCAGGTTTCACGCAGGGCTTCTTGCCGTGGCGGACTGGATGCGTATTAACTGTTTACAGTTAAACGCCAAGAAAACCGAAGTCCTGATTTTAGGAAAGCAAGCGGAATTGTGGGGAGATCAATGGTGGCCTCCGGAATTGGGGGTGACTCCCATTCCAGCGGCCGAAGTGAAGAACTTGGGGGTCTGGCTGGATTCCAACCTTTCTTTTACCAGCCACACTAAGAAGATCGCAGCCACCTGTTATGGGATTCTGCGAGGACTGAGACCTGTCCTCAAATTCTTCGACCCCCCTACTCGGCAACTGGTGGTCCAAGCCTCCATTCTTTCCCGGCTGGACTACGGGAGTGCTCTGTTGCTCGGCGTTAATCAGGCCGAGGCGACTAGACTGCAGAGGGTGCAGAATGCCGCTGCGCGGGCCATTGTAGGCCTCCCGAGACGGTGCTCTGTATCGGCAGTCCTGACCTCCCTGCACTGGCTGCCGGTCAGACAGAGAATCAAATTTAAGGCACTCTGTCTGACATTTAAGATCTTGAAACTCTCGTCTCCTCCCGCCCTGATGGGCCTTGTTTCCCCATATGTCCCCAGGCGGTCTCTCAGGTCGGAATCCCTCTATCTAGCGAACATGCCTAGATTTAGACTGAGTAGGATAGGAGGTCGCTCTTTTCGTGTCATGGCGGCTGGATTATGGAATTCTCTTCCTGTCCATATCCGTGCCCTGAATAGCCTGACTCTCTTCAGATGGGCGATTAAGACCCATCTGTTCACCTCCGTTAACTAATTTCCTCTTCTCAGCGGCGGTCTGTTATGTTGTGGTACTTGATCAGGCGCCAGGACGCCCCTTCGCTGGGGCAGCTGTGCGCTGAATAAAAGTTATTAACATAACATAACATAACAAGCCACCCCAGTTCAGACATGGGAGGACCTGGCTTGGCAGTTCGGGTTGGACTGTTCCCATGGGGCACAGGGTCAAGACTGATTTGCAT